>NW_023144635.1:11563273-11645505 GCF_012932325.1 Thrips palmi
CTATGAGCCGCCACCGGGATTGTTTGGCGAGGAAGGGGGGGCGGTCGGGTCAAGTCAGGCTGGGGGGCCCCCGGGCCAGGGGGGCCGGCACGGGCTGCGGCCTCGCACGACACGAGGCACTACCCGGGCCCTGCAGTGGCGCGGCCCCGGACCGCCCGCGTGGTGCGAGGAGGGCCCGGCGTGGCGGCGGCGCCCGATGCGGCTGGCGCGCGGCGAGGGGCCTCAGGGTGCGCCGTTGGGACGGAACGGGGCCTCGCCTGCGGCCGGGCCCCGCCTCCCCCGGGTTTGGGGGCCGGGGCCGCCCGCAGCCGGCGGAAATACGTTTTGCGGGGAACCGGAAAAGAGTGGGCCGTTGGTGAGGGCGGGCGTGCCTTGCCGGCCCGCCCCGCACGTGGGCCGAAACCGGTTGGGGGCCCAAAATTCGAGACGGCGGCCGGGCCGCCGCGCCGGGCCACAGTGGGCCGGAAGACCGGGGAGGGGCCCAAAAAATCAAAAGCGTTTTGAGCTCCAGTCGCTAAATGGGACTCGAAGCGAACGTGTGACCCGACCAATGGATTCGTTCGGAGAGCAATCCATTGGTGGGGTCACACGTTCAGTTCGAGTCGAAATGCGTCCAGAGTTTTCGCCGCCTCCACCGGTCTTCTGGCCCACTGTGCGGTGCGCTGCGGACTGCTCGCCGACGGCCGAACGGTCGAACGCGGAAATCGATGGAGTGGGCACGCCACGCTATAATTGTTTAAGGTGTCGTTTTCCTGCTATACTGGAGCACGACACGAAACGCGGCGGACAGAAACTGCATGTATTGTTGCAGCTCGGTACAAATGAGTGCAAGCAATAGAAAAAGAGAGAGAGAAAAGAGGGAGACGAAAAAAAAATGCACCACGTGAAATAAAAACAATGGAAAGGTTATCGGGAATCTGGATCCTTCTGATGTGTGTACAGTAGCGGGACGGTTCTGACGGACATGCCTCCGCGGCGGCCATTGGCGGCGGCGGCGGCGCTTTTGACGGGCGATGGCCAGTCTCCTCCTCATCCTCCTCCTCCTTCTTCTTCTTCTTCTTCTTTTTCGCTCTCGCATTGCCGGTTTAATTGTTTGGCCACTCATTTTTCTCCGCCTGTTTTGTTTTTTTCGCCGAGGAACACGGTCGGCAACGTGACTGCCGGTAACGCTACACCTGGAGCGCGGCGCGTCGCGGCGCGTCGTCTCCCCTTGTTCGCGTCCGATGTCTCTCTCTCTCTCTCCCTTCCTCTGTTTTTTTCCTATTTTCCGGGCCGCTGTTTTTGTCTCGCACACTGTGGCCGCGTTTTCCCTCTCGCTCCCTCGCCGCGTTGGCGGCGTGGCCGAGGCATGGCGGCGTTGGCTGTGACGGCCTCGGTGACGGCGACGTGGCCGCCGTGTATTATGGATGAGGGGCGGATCGGCGCGCTGCATCACGGGAAGGGGGTAAGGGCAAATCGCCTCCCCCACGTGTCGCTTTGTGGTGGCCGAGCCTGGCCGAGCTCGTCGCCGAGGCCCTCGGCAAGGTGGACAGGACAAGCCGCCCCTCCCCACCCTTTGCCCCGGTTGGACTGGTTGGACGCTCTGCTCCCGTTTTCCACTTTGTGCCGGGTTTCGAACCGCGTGCCGCGGCCGCCGGTTGAAAGGGGCGCGTTGAGCCGCAGCAGCTCGTCTCGCAGTGTGGTCGATACGTGGAGGCCTGGCGGGCCTGGGAAAGGGGCCCCACGGACGGGGGCGGCCGAGGGCCCCAAGGGCGCCTCAAGGGCGGCGCCACGCTGTCCGGCCGGCGCGGGTTCGAGTCCCGGCCGCGGCGCTCGCCCAAAATCCCCCCATCCCCTTCCCTCTTGGCGAAGGCGGCCGCGCAGGGCAGTCGGCAACTTTATCGTAGAGGCCCCCGTTGAGGCAGGTCGCGGCGAGTGGCGCACGCCTGCCCGCACTTGCCCGACGACGGCGGCGGCGGCTTTTATCAGTGACGTCGCAGTGCGCGGCCCGCGTGCGGCGCGACGGCCGGCTTGGCCAGGAGCCGGACGCGCGCGCCGTGCAGCCCGTGCAGCCAGTGCAGGTGGGGAGGCGGGGAGGTGCGGCGTCGTCTTGTCGGAGCCACGACGTCTCACACGGGCCGCGATGACCGGCCCAGCCCGGCCCCATGTAAATACGGGGCGCCGGGCCCATAGGCCGGGCCCATAGGCCGGGCCCATAGGCCGGGCCCCTAGGCCGGGCCCATAGGGCCCGGGCCCCTAAGGGCCCGGGCCCATAGGGGGCCGGGGCCCATAGGGCCCGGGGCCCCTAGGCCCGGGCCCCTAGGCCGGGCCCCTAGGCCGGGCCCATAGGGCCCGGGCCCATAGGGGCCGGGCCCATAGGCCCCGGGGCCCCTAGGCCGGGCCCATAGGCCGGGCCCATAGGCCGGGCCCAAGGCCGGGCCCATAGGCCGGGCCCAGGGGGGCCCCTTCGAAAAGTCATTGTCCGGGGCTCCAAAAGTCAATTTTACAATCAAAAAATCACCAAAAATCAAAAAGTCTTTTCAATCAAAAAAGTCACCAAAAGTCAAAAAATCACCCCCACTCAAATAAAGTCCTTTACACTCAAAATTTTTGAGCAATGCGAGATTTATCCAGAGGTTCACCCCTAGAGAGAGAAAGAGAGAGAGAAAAAGGAGAGAGAGAGAGGAGGAAAAGAGAGAGAGAGAGAGGGAGAAGGAGAGAGGAAGGGGGAAGGGGGAGGGGGCGAGGCGCAATCCCTATATAGCCGGGGTGTTGCCGGTGTGCTCTTTCAGAGACAACAGATGACAGTGACGTGGGTCCGGACCTCCTTTGAATGGCCTTTGGGTTTACGATTGACTCCTCAGCAAAAGTGCAAGTACACTTGTATTTTGCTCAATTTTACAAATCTTTAAAGGGGACATGCGTGTTTTAGCGCCTTTCCACGGTCTAGAACGATGTTGAATTGAATTTCTAGGGCAATTTTGACAGCAGCTGTGTCCAAACATCCTGACGGCGCAGCGGCCCGGGGCCCAGGCAGGCCCGAGGCAGACCCGGGATGCCCGCCCCGGCTGGCGGCGGCCCCCTCACCCTCCCTCGCCGAGCTCTATGACCTTGCCTAATTGCGGGAGCGTCTGCAAACAGTGTGTCACTTCTTTGGGGACTGGCCCTTTTTCCTGGCCGTTCTTTACCGAAAACCTTCTCGAACCTTTTGGAATGGCTTTCGGACGGCCCCCTGACCGCCCCGGGGTGACGTAGGAGAGAGAACCAGCAACGCGCCTAGCAACGCGACGGAAAAGCGCCGATACATTCCCGCCAAGCCAAGGGGTGAACAAAAGGCTTCGACACCCCCGCCGGCCTCCTCGGCCACGCAGGTCCGGACCTGTGCCAGTCTCCCTGCAGCCCTTGCTCAGTGAAAACGTATCCGTCTGTCGTGCCCGTGCGTCTGCTTGTGCGTCTCCCCGAGTGTTGTGATTGGACTGACTTCCGCGCGACCTGCGGGGCCCGCGGGTCACTGGCGCCCAAACCCCGGGGCCCGCATCGTTAGCTCTACCTGTGCAGCACCCCCGCCCGCTTACCTGACATGTCAAAAAAGTCATTCACAAGTCAAAAAGTCACTAAAAAGTCAAAAAGTCAATAAAAAGTCAGTTAAAAGTCAGGCAAAAAGTCACAAAAAATCAAAAAAGTCTAAAATCACTTACACTCAATAACAATTTTTGAAAGTCACAAAAGTCATTGCCCAAACATCCCACTCAATCCAATTTTAGTCATTGTCCGGCTGTCCGCGGAGTGGCGCCCCCCTCGGCCCGGGCCCATAGGCCGGGCCCATAGGCCGGGCCCATAGGCCGGGCCCATAGGCCGGGCCCATAGGCCGGGCCCATAGGCCGGGCCCATAGGCCGGGCCCATAGGCCGGGCCCATAGGCCGGGCCCATAGGCCGGGCCCATAGGCCGGGCCCATAGGCCGGGCCAGACCCGAATCCGCAACGCGGGGCGGAGTGAGCTAGGTCGAGGAGAGCCCGGGCCAGCCAGCCCCAGCCCGGCAGGCCCAGCCCAGCCAGCCCAGACCCAGGGGCCGCGGGCGGGCATCTCACACAGAGCCGAGCCTACCCTGCCCTACCCTCCCTGCCCCAGAAGGGCCCTGAAAATCAATGTGGCTCTGCGGGGCACAGCGGCCGGGGCGGGGCGGGGCGGGGCGGGGCGGGGCGGGGCGGGGTGGCGAGCACTGCGACTGCCAGCAGGAAAAGGGAGGGGGGCTCCTGATTGGATCACAATGGAGTGGCGCGCTGTCGCGCTCGGATTCCATGGCAACGGCAACCTCCGGCCCGGTGGCTCCGGTGTGCCGAGGTGAGGCGTGCGTCTCGCCGTCTCGTAAAGTCGCGGTGCTGCGAGTGTGCCAGACGGCGAGGGCGAGACGGCCCGGCCGTGGGGTCCTAGTGGCCCTGCACGTCCTTGACCAAGGGCAACACCGCGTTCATCATCCATCTCGCTGACGGCGGCCGGCGGCGACTCCGTGACCCTCGGGCCGCGTCGCCCCGCCGCCCCGCCGGCCGGCAACAAGTCCCCCGTGACCGCCACGGCCATGGCGCGCGTGACGCCGCCGTCGTCGGCCCGCCCTGGCTGCCCTGCCGTCTGATTCCGAACACTGCTTCGTCACTCTGTCTCTCTCGCACCCCTACGGACCGCCCCATGAGTGCGAGAGAGACAGAGCGACGGCTGGCTGCCCTATGGCGACGCGGACACGGCGGCACTGCGGTGTGGCGGTGCCGTGCGAGGTGTGGGCGCGGTGCGTGCTGTGCTGGCGTCGGACGCAGCAGTGCCTGGCGGTGCCCCACCCCACACCGGCGTCGAATCCCTCATTGCCATGCCGAGGCGTGGCGTGTGGATCTCCGGCGAGGCTCGCTCGTCGCCGTGCCTTCGACACGCCGTCGCGCCGTGCCTGCCGCGCCGTGCTGTGGTCGTCTGCCTCGCGCGCAAGTGGCTTAATGGGGGGGTTCGGGACCTGCTCGCGGCCCGGCGGTCGACCGCCATGTGGAGCAGCTCTCAGGAGGCGCGCGGCCGCGACAGCGCGACGCTCGGGAGATGAGCCCCTGTAGGCAGAATCCGAACGGTGCTTTCACTCTCTCTCTCCCGCACCGGGCTGGCCGAAAGGCCCGTAGGGGTAAGGCCCTTACGTAGGGGTGCGAGCAGGACAGAGCGACGAAGCACTGTCTGGCGGCCCTGTACTGCGCTGCAGGCTGCGCCGCGAAGCGCCTCAGCAAGTCACGCGGACCCAGACCGCCGACGCGTACCAAGTTCACGTCCAAGGTGGACGCACGGCGCGCGGCGCGCGGTACGGCCGGGTCGACGCCCCGCCCGCCCCGCCCCGCTTGTCGGCGAGTGACCCCTGGCTTTACGTTCGCCCTTCACGCCGCAATATCTTTTTCCAACTTTTCAATTGTGTGCAATGCAGTTTGGCGCGGCGGGGCGTCGGGGCGAGGGCGGCCGTGAAGGGGTCAGAGCTCCCCACCTGGCTCCCCCCCCCTCCCCTTTGACCCTCCCCCCTCTGCTCCCCCCTCCTCCTCGGAGGCGGCCGGCCCGATCGATAGGGCCAAGCACTGGCCTGCGCAACCAGCGGCAACCAGCCCCTCCGCGCCGACGCGCCCTAGATGCAGCGTCTCAGGATCTAGGTCCTTTTCGGGTTGAGATGCAGAGGTCCTGGTTAGCTCCCTCTCGCAGTGACCGGGATTGCAGAGACTCGTGGGTCCTGCGGACGGTAGTGACCGGGGACGACACGAATGCGGGGCCCGGGGCCCCCAGGTTCCGGCCGGTTCAGTCCTCCTGGACCGCGCGGAAAGCCAAGCGCTCTGCGACCTCCGTGACCGCATATTTCGGCCGGCTCTGCGCTGGGCTGGGGCCGGGTTGGGAGTTGGGAGTTCCGCTCCGCTCTGCTCGCTCCGTGCGACGCGCTGTCAACACGCCGCGGTTCGCTGCCCCGTGTTACCGTGTTGTGTCTGACTGCGAGGCCCGGGGCTTCCGAGCAGGCTTCCCAGAAGGCCAGGAGTGCAGGTCCGGCCGGCAGGGCACGCTGCTGCAGCCCGATGCACTGCAAACGAGCCCAGCCGCTCTCGGTATAGGAGTCGCACTGCAAACGCACGCAGAAATGTCACCACTTGGCAGTGTGCTAACGTTGTTGTTGTTGCTTGATTGCAGCCGGCTCCTGCGCAACAAGGCGGAGAAGCAGCGCAGGGACCGCGTGGCCAAGCTGGTCAACGAGATGGGCGAGAAGGTGCCCCTCGTCAAGCAGTGCGCCAAGCGGCCGGACAAGATCACCATCCTGCGGCTGAGTGCCAGCTTCTTGCGGCAGCACCACAGTGAGTCGAGAATGCCGACTGCTTCTGTCTCTGTCTCCTTGTTGTCGTAGTTCGCTCGTCTGACACGTTGTTGCTTTTTGCAGTCTTCAAAACCCTGTTCGAGGCCTCCGGCAGCCTCACCCAGCCCATGAGCCGCCTCCACATCGGGCAGGAGTGCGAAGAACTCGTCCTGGAGGTGAGCATTCAGATTCAGGCCCTGCTGGTCCAAGGCCTGGGCCCTGTGTGCGTGTGTGTACACTTGTGATGAACGGTGTGTGATACGCTTTGGTTTTTTGCAGCACTTGGGCGCCATGTTCTTCGTGCTGGATCAATCGGGGAAGATCGTGTACGTCCACAAAGGGGTGGAGAACTACCTCGGCCACCAAGAGGTGAGTTCTTTTGCAGACGGAGCGAGAGACCCGTACCTGTAACCTGAATCAGCCAGGGTTAAATACTGTACTGACGTTCTAATCTGGAAATGACGTAAAAAGGTTCAAAGTAGACTAACATCCGAGGGCTTTTCGGTCCGCTGTCGAGGTGATCCGGGCCGCCGAGTGAGCTCACTAGGCGCCTGCCGCTCGCTGCCGCTCGCTGCCGCTCGTCGCTAGGCAACTGAAAGCCCCCTCCCTCTTTCCCCAAATCCCACGACGACGGGAAACGTGACATTGGCGGCCTGTCGGGGGTAGGAAGAGAGCAAGGGAGGGAGAGACCAAGTTGGAGTTCGAACAGTAGCTACTCTGTGTCCTTTTGGCGGAAAATCGACTTTTCTTTATGGGGGCAAAATATTGTGATCCAATTGAAGTTTGATTGCGGCAAGCGCGGGTGTTTGGATTGGTTTAACCGGGCCCGTTTGCCATGTAGCGGGAAGGGAGAGGCGTTGGGGTCGTTGGCTGAGTGAGTGCACAGCGCACTGACGTCCAGGCCGGGCTGGGCCGGGCCCGGCGCGTCGCGCGTCGCGCCCCCTGTCTGTCTCATTTGAATCCACTTGACGAGAACCCAGCGTGGCGCCGAGTCCCCGCCCGCCGCGCTCGGCCCGCTTGGTCGCGCTCCCCGGGCCGGGCCGGGCCGGGACGCCACCCACCAGGGCCCCGCCAGGCCCCCCGCGCGTCAAGAAAGCCCCCGTGATGAGTGCATGGGTGTGGGGGCGGGTCCAGGCGCGGCCGCAGCCCCCGGGGGGCGAGGGGGCGTGCGTGGGCTTGGGGCGGGGCGGGGCGGGGGCGGGGGAGGCTAGGTGGAGCGAGCTCGTTGTCCAATGACGACCGCGGAATGAGCTCGATTCAAACGGCCGCTTTTGGACCACGCTCCACATCATGGGAGTCCACGGTAATTTAGGGGAGAAAGTCCCCAGCCTCCCCCACTCGGCCGGGCCGGGGCCAGGGCCCGTGCCATGCCGCTCTGCGTACGCCCTGCGTCCCTGCGTGTGAGTGACCGCTGCGTGGCCCGTTGTTGCAGGTGGACCTCCTGGGGCTGGACTTCAAGAAGCTGGTCCACGAGCAGGATCACCAAAGCATTCAGCTGTGCCTCAAGCCGGACGGGGAGCCGTTTAGAGGTAAGCAGCACACTGGATTCCGAAGACGAGTACCGCCGGTCCGTCTCTGTCGCACTCACGTGGTGTCGCGTGGAGGTGCGAGAGAGACAGAGCAGCGGCAGGCCGGGCCGGCCGCCTGCGAGGTAGGCCGCCAGGCCGTGCTCCACGCGCGCCTGCGTGGCGGGCTGGCCTACCCTGGCGGCTGGCAGGCGCTCAGCGATTGACTTGCTCGGGGTGGTTGGCAATGGCTCTTCTCCGCAGCCTTGGAGTCGATCGCGTCGTCGGAAGACTCCAGCTCCGACGACACGGGGACGTCCACCAGCACGTCCGCCGACTCGCCCGTCGGGGAGGCGCCGAGCTCGCCGTCGTCGGCGGTGGCCACCACGGGCGGCACGGCGGGCACGGCCATGAGGACGTACCAGTCGCGCTCCTTCCGCGTGCACGTGCACCACAAGGCGACGGGCAGGGAGGAGCCGCAGTGGGAGAGGGTGCAGGGCACCGGCAAGCTCATCCTCATCGACGTGCCGGGCGCGGCCGGCGCCCGGGAGTCGTCGCACGGCCACCGGAGAAGATCTCAAGGTGAGTTCGCCTGCGGGCAGGCCTCTCTGTCGAAGCTTGCTCCGCTCGATCTTGTCGTGACTGGCGCCCTGGCCCGCAGATTCGGAGAGGACGGTGCTGTTCGCCTTCGCCATGCAGCTCGTCCGCAACCTGCCCTGCCCCACGACGGCCATCCTGCCGCTTTGCAACGATGAGTACAAGACGCGGCACACCATGGACGGCTGCTTCATCGAGTCCGACCACCGGTACGTCGCGTTGCGTCGCGTCGCCCGTCTCGGTGCGTAGCGTTGCCCGTTCCCCATTCTGTCTCTGACTGTGCTTGTGTTGTTTTCTGTTGCAGCATCGCCTTCGTCTCGGGCTACATGCAGAGTGAAGTGGTGGGGTCCAATGCGTTTCAATTCATGCATCCTAAAGACGGCCTATGGGCGAAAGTGGCGCTGGAACAAAGTACGTCGCTTGTTTCTCTTGCTGAGGCGACCGCAGTTCATACTTCTCATCAACGGTTTTGTTTTTTATCATCGCCTCTATTTTTTTCAGTGTTCAAAAATAACATACCTACTGGGTTCTCCGTGTACCGCCTCAGAGGGAGAAATGGCGCCTGGATTTTCCTACGGACGGAGGGCTTCCTGGAAAAGAACCCCGATACCCATGCATACGATTCGTTCGTGTGCATCAACAAGAGGGTCACGTAAGTCCTGTTAATTTAGATGTTACCCTCGGCTGTGACTACGTCTAAACTGCCATTTATATACTCTCTTAATTTCTACAGGCGCGCTGAAGCTATCAGGGTACAGAATGATATGAGAAGAAACCTCTCGGCGATACAAGACGTAGATCAGGAAGCTTTAGCGAAGTCTCCGAAGTTCATTGAACTGGTAAGTAAGCACTTGATTGTGATGGATGCATCTAGTTGATCCGTTTCCAAAATGACATTTGGCCATTTCGTTTCCAGCCGGACGACACACCTGCAGACACGTTCGCCGACGACCCGGAGATGCCTCCCCGGCCTCCGGAGACTCCCCAGGTGAGGCTAGGGGCAAGGCCGGCGGCCAGCACCGGGGACTTGATTGGGCGTGGACCTAACCCCGTTTTTCCTGTGTGGTCGCAGCGCGTCGGAGTCATTAAAAGGACCTGCAAGCGCGCCCCCGCGGACGAGCCCGGCCCCGGCCTCGTGGTTGGCGGGGACCTGAAGCGCGTGCGCTTCGGTGCGCCGGACGCGGCCCTGGCCGGCCCCAGCCGCGCGGCCCTGCCCGCCCTGCCTGTGCCGCCGGAGCTGGGGCTGGTCCCGCTGCAGCCCCAGCGCGCGCAGCACCCGGCGCAGAGGGTGGCCCCCATGCTGGCCCCCGTGCCGGTCCCGGTGCTCGTGCCCACGCCCGGCATGGTGGTGCGCCAGTCGCCGGTGGGGGTGGGGCTCCCCTCCGCGGCGAACCCTCCCGGCGAACCCTTGGTCAGCGACCCCTTGGTCGGCGACCCTTTGGTCAGCGACCCCAACCTCCTGGGCGACTTCAGCATGGGCAGCATGGGGGACGCCTTGGGGCCCCTCTGCTCCGTCCTGGACCTCCCCGGTGACCTGGTAGGAGCTGACGGTGAACTCGCTGACGCCGGCTTCGCCGCCTCCAGTCCGTCGTCGTCGAGCCAGGCCATCTACCAGGTCCACGACATGGTTTACCAACTCCCAAAAGAGGGGTGGGGTCGGCCGGAGTCAATACAGGGGCAAGCCGAGCCGACCCTGAACCTGGAGGACAACTTAGCCCTGTACCCGACGTTGGAGGGTGAGTAGTGCTTTTTCGACTTCGACACCTGTTTGACGATTTACATAATGGCAATTTGAATGCACATTTAATGCCGTTCCATTTTTTCAGCTCCTTTATCGGACAGATTCCCGGCGCAGGGGGTGATAGGCATGTCAGTGCAGCCACTGCAGCCACTGAACCCGTTGAACAGCCTGAAACGGACGCAACAGCACATGGCCAACGTCCTGGAGAACCAGAACGAGGAGGTGCTAGCCCTGCAGCAAGACATGTCCCATTTACCCAACCGGGAACGCAGTAATTTAAACAATAAATTATCGCAGTTTGAGGTGATTTATTTTGCAGTGCTCCTCCCATTTGTTAACTTTACTCTTAAATTTCTTTCAACTTTATGATTTTGTTTTTCAGGAGGAGCGTTCCCGGCATAAGAAGCAGTTAGAAGATCTATCACGGCAGACTGAGCTGTTTTCATGAGAATAATCCCTTTCCGGGAGGACATTTTGCTGGTGGGAAATGAATTCCACTATGTTAATGTTACGGCTTGATGCCGGTGTTACGGCTTGATGCCGGTGTCGGGCTGCTTGGCTGCAGTCGGATGGTTGTCAGTCCGCTCGGGACAGCAGCTAGCCGGCGTGGAGGAGGGATGGCGGGGCCGAAGGCACGCCGAAGGCACGCCGAAGGCACGCCGAAGGCCGAAGGCACGCCGAAGACGCCGAAGACCCGCCGAAGGAACGCCAGGGAAAATTGGTTTTAGGTCTGGGAATTTGGTTTTCCAAATTTTGTGTCCACCCTGGAAGGGCTCTAGAACGCTGCGCCAAGAGAGTTATATTGTACATATATAAATATATGTATAGTTTATATATTTACATAAGTGAGTGTATGTATATATGTATGTATGTGTATATAATGATTTTACAGACACGAACCTTTGTTGTAATGTTATTTGTTAAGATTTTAGCATTGTTTCTGGTTATTGTTTATTTTATGAAAACAAAAATGGATTGCACCATGTCACCATAGCATTGATACTGGAATGGATGTTAGAGAACCCAGTGCTTTGGCTTATGGATTCATTTGATGCTGTTTTTTTGTAAGTTGTTTGTTTGCCATAATAAGAAATTGTTATTCTTTCTGTTTGCCATCATGCATTGCTTGGTGATTGTCAATTACCTGCCTGTGGCGACTGTTTACGTCTTTTTCCTCGTATTAACAACGTAAATAATCGCTACCTCAAGATAATTTCAGGAAATAACACTACAAAAATCTATTTTCTTTTCTTCACTGTTCTACATTAGGCAAACTGGTTGCATTTTTGGCCCCTGTTGTTTTTTATTTATGTTTTGGGACCAAGCATGTCATCTTTTTCTCATTTCAATTGTATGTGTAAAATTGTGCGTTATTTTTCCCCTTTTGATTTATTATGAAGAGTTAATTTTTGCTGATTGTGGATGAATTTAAGTAACATTCCACAGCCAATGTGCTGTGGAAACTGTTCACCTCAGAGTGGCGCTCGAAACTGTAAACTTAATTGCACGTCCACTTCAGTTCAACAACAAGGGAACAGATTACCAAAGTAAACACAAGTATCAATAGGAAAGAGAAACTGATGAAAAAAAGGGCTGAAAGATTAATTTTTAAACATATTTTTTATGTTAATAGTTTAAACTAGTCTTAAACTGATATCAATTTGTCCAAATAATCATCAGGATCCAATGAGGCCTGCTGTATTATCCCTTTCAGTTGGCATGAGACTTTTAAACAGACAACTTACTAAACATTTGGCAGACTGAATCAAAATGAAGACTGAAAATCTGAAAACATTATTTCCCCTCTGAGGATGTGTCTTTTTGGTCAAGCACTTAACCCTGTCTCTGATTTCGGGAGCATTGTTGCTGACAGTAATGAGTGACTGATATGAAATGGCAAAGTTGTTGAAATTAATTTCATTTTAATGGTACAAATGGCGGTTTGCCACACTTGTTTGTAAATATTTAATAACCTAGTATGTTATGTGAAAAAATCTACTATATGTGTCTGTATTCTCTCCCTTGACCAGATTTTTTTTTTTTTGGAAAATTACTATAAATTGCATGGCACAACATCTTAAATGTGCAAGGCTATATGATAACTGTCACACTATTTGGTTTATGTGCCAAGATTGTGCAAGAATCTTTTTACCATTGAAATTGTTTTTTTCATTTAATCCTTTTTATATTCCATATGTACTTTTAATGTGTACCTTTTCTTTTAAGAGAGAATTTCTCTCCACTTGTGAGCTGTAGTTAAATTTTGTGCTGCACTTCAGTATACATGTTTGGTTTTCATTATTTTCCATTGTCTTTAGAAAATTTCCCTTTCATTGAGATGTTAATGGTCAAGGAAATATCACAGAATCCAATTACCTAACTTGTAATTGATGTGTATGAATGAGCTCTGTTTGTAGTCTGTGAGTACAGAACCTGAAATTGCTCAGCCTTTTACTTTTAATTTCTTATGAACTCTGTCTTTACCAATTTTATCAATTGTAATTTTATCTTGTCCGTGTGTATTGCTTTCTTTTCACAGAAAATCTCTTGCCTATTAGGGAGTAATTGTTGCAAGTTTACAATTCTATCACAAAATGAAGTTTAAAAGTAGTTTTAATTAAATAACGCTCATTTTCTTCCATATTGCCAAACTGTTTCTAAATTTTATTTGATCTTTCATTGTTTTCTGGGCTTCATCAGATCTTCAGAATTCCCATAACATCATTCGGCATGCTCTTTGGCCTGGCTTCTTGAGTCAAAATTGACATTACGAAACAATTTGGACAGACACACAGTTCAAGCCTTCTTCAAACTATTGTTGAGTATCTTATTTTATTCTAAAAAGAATATATTTGTTTAAGTGTTTTTCATTCCGTTCTGTTTGTTAAATTGTTCTTGTAAATATTTTCACTGCAAATTTTTCTGTTCATGAGATTGCAAGTAGAAAAGAGTGTATAGAATCCATCTAACAAACCAAATGAACTAGTCCTAAAACATAATGATTTGTAAGTAGTGTTTCTTGCTCTCCTGTAATGTTTGCAAAGTTGTCTCCAGGCTGACAAAATCTATTTTAGAGTTATAGAAGTGATCAATTTCTGGAGATTTTTGGTTTGACTCGTTTTGGTCACACAATAGCCACATCTTACCCAGTTATTGCAAGTCTTTGTAAGGTGCTGGATTTTACACCTTATTCGTACTTTTTTGAAATGCTTTGTAAATATACTTGTTTCATTTACACTCTGGCCATCCTCTAGAGGGTAGCTGGATATCCACAATAATGAAATGAAATGCAAGTACTGATAGTAGTGCACAGTCGGAATAGAAGTTGATCATATTATAAATTTGTATCTGTCTCAAATTTCGGATTAATATGGGTTCCAAAAAAGAACCAGCCTTTTCATGTGCTAATATTACGTAGTATTATTCTTTGTTTGTTTAACCTCTCAAATCCATCTAAACTTAAGACGGACCTTGCGCACTCAGTGGGGTATAGTTTTTCTTTATTGTGTTCCATCAAGCTTTGTAACCAACAGAGACAAGCAATGAGTAGTGCAAACATTGATCAAAGCAGGAACTTTTTGATATATTGGACTCAAAAAAGAAAGAAATTGTGATACCGATTCTGTACTCCAGATATTTGGAGAAAAATGAAGTGTGAAGTGTCATTTGATGATGCAGATGCACCTCAGCATGGTGCCATATCCCTTTTAAAAACCGCACAAGTACATTTTACCCGCTGTAACTCTGCCGATTTTATCCTGTTCCTCACTATATCAATTCATGGTGATTATGTTAGTTCTTGATTAGGTGGTTAAGTGGGAGAAGAAAATCTAATCTGTGCTGTTAAAGTTTGTCATGGGTTGCTGATCTGCCTGTGGATTATTTCAAAACGATCAGAGTTTCTGAAAGATTTGTATTGTTGTAAAGTTTGGGTTCAATCATTGTGCAAATGAGAATGAATATGAGTAAGAGTGAATATAGTATTGTACATACAACTGCTAAGACTGAACAAAAAATAATTAAAATGAAACAAATTGAATCATTGTGTATTGAAAACTATATGTCTCGTTTGTAAATAAAGATGAATATGTGTAAAGTCTTTGGCTCTTTTTTAATTATTTACAACACACACCCTTGCATAACAGATTCGTATCTTAATTACTGCCTATCGCCTAAAAGAAGTTCCTGAATTTGTTCAGGAGTTCGAGGAATTAAACCATTTGGATTCTGATATCCATTAACAGGATCATGAACAGCAACATACAGCTGCTTAAAAATAGTGCATATTACTTCAAAAGCTCGATGCTTCACGTTGTTACGATGTACTGTGCTAAGCAACAATGAAATTTGAGGCAACAATAACATATCTGGAAGACCAAGAAATGCATCAAGCTTTACCTGGAAAAGAGATAAAATTGTGTTTTAATAATGATTTGATTTACTCCAATACCTAACAGCCTCCATATAATCTGATTTGATACATACTAGGAAGTGCTTGAGACTTGCGGCATCCATACCAGGAACATTAGATAGAGGACCCCTGCTTGTCTCTTGCAGAATTGTGTAAATTGGTCCAAGATTAAGGTTGGCCACTAAAGAGCTAGCCTGTTCTGAAGTCAATGTGTCAAGCTGGGCATCTGATTGTGCCTGTGGGAGTAAATAAAATTACAATAGTAGTGAAAATTAGGCATTATGAAACACTTGTCCTGAAACACAATTTAACCAATTTGAACCACCTGTAGCCTCTCAAGTCTATCATCCATAAAACCATACAGGGAGAGAGTGGCCTGCATCTGATACAGGCAGTTCAGGAGGTACACTGCCATGTCTGTAGTAGGTAATCGAGCTGCACTCAAATTCACAGCTTGAAGTAAAGGATCGAGGACAACTCCCACCATCTACATTGAAAAGAGAGAATTCATAAAAGTGTGAAGTCTAAAAATACATTCAAGCAAAGGTAATATCCTCTAACAAACTCAATTTTCCTAACAAAATATCAAATTTAATACCTTTGCAATATCTTCGGGGCGCCCGTCTGCCACTCCAGCAACTGACAACACCTCTTTCAACAACGACATGAGAGCAGATACACTTGTTGAAGGCGATAGGTCTGGAGGTGGAGCATCTAATCGATCAACCAAATGTTGCTTGACTCGATTTTGCAGCGCACTTAAGAAACGATTCTGAGCTAGAGTTCTCACTTCTGCAATCGTGTTTGAGAAAATGCTTTCAGGGACAACCTACAACAAAAATTAATTTTATCAGAAAAAAATATTTTGCTACTGTACTTATTACTATTGACCTGTACCTGACTAAAAATTTGATGATAATATCCAAGCAGACTTGCTACTGAATACAGTATTGTTGTTGATGCATCGGTACTAAGTATACGTTCAATACGCACTTTCAGTGGGTGGCACACTCCCTCTGTAATATTTGCCAAAATCTGGTGGATGTGCTCTGTAACATCTTAAATTTGGATTTTTTTAAAATTAATAAAGCAATTATTTCCTCACACTTTTACAATCTTATTAAGATAAATACAAATTTTTATGTACCGGTTTTAGAACATTCTCTCAACAAGGCAATCAAACTTTCTCTCTCCGATGGTATGGTCTGATGCAACCAAGCTAGCATATCTCCAACATAGCGCTTTGGATCATTAGCATGCATTTCAATGGGTTTCAGAGCACCGCCTGGTCCACCCTTAGTTAAAGCATCAATAAACAAGCCAACTAGATTCGCTCTTCTACAGCTTCCATATTCGTCAAGTACATATCTGAAAATAAATAATAAAAAGGTCATATGAGTATAAATTTAGAACAAGTAAAAAATAAAAACAATTTGAAACCCACTTGAAGAGTACAGGTCTATCTTGGAGGCATGCCATGGCTTCTGTAAGTAGTGCTGCTGTTTCACTTGATTCCATACTACGACAGTGGCTCTGAGTCCAGCGATACAATCTTTCTAAGGCTGCCTCCTTGAAAAGTGATAAAAATTGTTCAATATAAATTTAATTAAACCTGTGAGATAACTCCTCGGGTTTCTATTTTGGTCCATAACTGCCGGTTCCTGCCATACCTGGTACAATGACATCTGTTCCATAACATCTAAAGCTACTGTTTGAAACCCGGATTGCATCAACACGCGGCAATCAGAATGGATAGATTGAGCACGTTGAAGAGCAGTAAAAAATGCTGGAGTAATCGGGGAGTCCCTACTGGTCCCTTGTAAAACTGCGAGTTCTGCTGGTGACAGTTGATAGCGCTCAAGAAATGCATTAGCCACCTCTTGTTCCATGGTCAACTTTTTGCTAGAAAAACCAAAATTACTTTCTTACAAGATAACAATTGAGATTTGAGATTGAAAACAGGGCAAAATCCGATAAAAGCATACCTTTGCGCTTGAAGTTGAGTAGTATGATCGATGAGCTGATGAGTTTGAGCTCGTGTTGCTTGCAAATGAGAACTCATGGCTCGCACTTCAGAGTCTATTGACACCACATCATTGTAAACACTATCTAATGCATCTTTTACCTTACCAAAAGCCGATAAGAACTCCTGTCATTGACAAAATTAGAATGTTTAAAAAATATTGCAGAACCAATCTGACATTTGAAACAAAAATGCACAAGAATACCTCATTAATTGCCAAACTACGTTTCTCAATTTTACTTCGGAGATTTCTGCGAGACTGAATAGAATTTTCTGGGAAGAAGTTTGACAACTCTTTGAGAGCCTCCAACGTTTCCTAAAGGACAAGGAAAGACTTGGTAACAAAGCGTCATGGAACATTGGCAAAGAAAATAATTTCATGATCAGACCTTATCTGTGTCAAGTCGGGTTTCAAGAATTTTGTTGAGGCGTTTGGAGAGCACATTAGATTGACCAAGAGACCCATTATCTCCAAAGTCTTGTGTGACAGCAGACGAAGGTGGTTCATTCATAGTGGTAGATGTAGGAGTAGGCGATTGAAGACAGTCTTATGACAGTTTATCGACTTTGGCGTTCTGCTGTCTATTAAACGAACTTCAGATAAACGCCTTTATTTGTTCATCAAACAAAAAATGATGTCTCAGAACAAGTTCCGAGAGCTCACTCACACGCACACCGCACACGTCACAACAAACAACAAACGAAACAAACAACAAAATAAGGTTAGGTTCGAGTTTTTTAGGTCGATTCTCCTAAATAGAATTGTCTGGGGGGAAATCTCGAAACTCTTTAAAAAGAGCCTAACGTTTCCTACAGGCAGGGAAAACTGCGGAACAAAGGTTTCTGGCGTTTGCTTTGAAAACTAATTCATGACAACCTTATCTTGTCAAGTTTTAAAATTTTGTTGAGGCTTTTGGAGGCATACTCGTTGACCAAGAGACCCAATCTGTTTCGTGTGACAGCAGACGAAGGTGGCATTCATGGGTAGATGTAGAGTTTAGGCATCTAAGACATTTTTGAAAAGTTCACTTATTTTGCTTTAAGGTTCGGCGTAAACGACTACATTTCCTTCTCCAATTATGTGAACCGAAAACCGAACCCTCACCGCGATCCGCCACAGTTAAACACCGAACAAAAAAAAACAACAAAATAAGGGGTTAAGGTTCCCCCCCGAGTTTTTTGTCTTCCCTCCCGTCCGGGATTTGAGACAACATGCTGGGCAAGTTGCCGGGCTAAATGAGTGAGGGGAAATCCTACTTTTTCCCGTTTAGTTACCAGGCATGCTGTTGAATATTATATTGAAGTGTGTTTGTAACAAGTTTTACGGCAGGCGTCTTCTGATGGAGCACCTTTCAAGACAGATATGGTGTACGCTTTGAATTTCTGGTTGGCTATTCCAGTGAATCTACACGCGTCTGCTAGGACGGCGGAGCGGACGACAGCCGACAGACAACTGACTTGTCAATCTACCGATCTGCCTCTCATTTTCAGTCTCCTCGTCCTTTGCCATAAGTTTCATTCATTTTCATATTTAATGTAGACCATGTGTGTAAATCCCTACAAAACAAATTTATGTATCGCCTAAAGGTATGTTTAATAGTTGTAGTTGCCTCTGCGAGGAGGTTAGTCTTGAGTCGGCTTTGTAAGCTAATTGCTAACTTACAGTGTTTGGTTTCGATATTTATCTGCTACCATATTCACAGTTTTGTGCTGGTACACGCTAATTTATACTTTTACTTTATCTGCTGGATTGGCTGTTATTCTTGTAATATGCTCACATGAAGCTTCCTCTGCACAGCTGCTATGTATTTTATCTTGAAAAATTCTCATTTCTTTGCAGTCGTTTGATCACACTAATTAGTCATGGAAAGGGCACCTAGAGATGGGGGAAGTCGCCCAAACCCTTGGCACCAGAAAAGAGGAGGGGGTGCTGCTGCGCCTGGTGGTGGTGGAGGCGGCGGTTCTAAAAGAGGTCCCTCTAAGAAGCAGGGTGGTTCTAAGAACAGTGGGAACTTGCAAACCAACCGAGTTGAAGAGAAAAGTAGCATTGCTAAGTTTGAAGAAGCAAGGTTGAAGATGGAGCAAGCTGCTAAAAAACATTTTGTGTCAGACTATCAGTCTTCAGATGAGGAAGATGATGTTCAAATTGATCCTATTGTTGGTGAGTCAAGCTTTGTAAAAGGTAACACTAAGGCTAAAGCTCACATTAATTTCAATACAATCAATCCTTAGGAGCGGTTCTTGAGACCTATGCAGCAATGGGTGGTGTAAACGCTGATTTGGGACGGACCCAGCACTTTCTTGAAGAAGCTTTTCAGTCAGGTGCGGCTACTTGCCTCATATGTATTGGCAGTGTCAAAAGAATTGATCCAGTAAGTAATCAGGGTTTTTTAAAAATTTTGAAACCATTTTATCTTTTTATAATTATATGTATGTTTTATATTTGTCATTTAGGTTTGGAGCTGTTCAGCTTGCTTTTGTTTTCTTCACCTTACATGCACGCAGCGTTGGGCGAAAGACTCGTTACTTCATCAAAAAAACGCATTGGAAGACCTTCCCAGAGATAAACATCCTTTGAAGATTACTTGGCCATGGTAAATGATTTGAGCTTGGTTTGGTCTTCTTATTTTTCCTTTTCTGTATATATTAATTATTACTTGTTTTTATTTGGGGGTGTGCAGCCCAAAGTGCAGAAAAGAATATGAGAGTAATGATGTGCCACAGAGATACTACTGTTTTTGTGGACAAAAGGAAGACCCAGCCTACCATGCATGGCTTGTTCCTCACTCTTGTGGTGAAACTTGTGGGAGGCCTTTGCAACCGGCCTGTGGCCACACATGTCTTCTCTTGTGTCACCCAGGTAAGGGCAACCTTTGGTGAAAATTTATTTGTTACATTTCTACAGGTACGATAATGCCTTAAGTTGCTTTTCTGAATTTTTGAATTTCAGGACCATGTCCACCATGCCCAAAGACTGTTCGTGTTCCCTGTCATTGTAAAAAAGAAAATCCTCGGCCTCAGAGATGTAGTCAGAAGTCTTGGTCATGTGGTAGTCAATGTAGTGCAGTTCTATCTTGTGGAAGCCACAGATGTTCTGCCGTTTGCCACCCTGGTTTATGTGAAGCATGTCCAAGAAAAAGTGAGCAACTGTGTGCGTGTGGATCCCAACGGCAAAATCGACCATGTGCATCTCCCTTCTGGCAGTGTGAGAAGGTTTGTCTTTCCCATTGTAAATTGGCACAAACTTCCAATATATTAGCATGGAATGACATATATCTTCTAATTTTTAGGTGTGTGGGAAGAGGCTTTCTTGCAAACACCATTCATGTGAAAAGGTCTGCCACTCTGGACCTTGTGGGGCATGTCCCCTAAGTGAAAACCGCTCTTGCCCTTGTGGAAAAATATCGTACAAGATACTTTGCACAGAGGAGATTGCCCCATGTGGGGATACTTGCAATCGTATTCTCAACTGTGGAGTACATGCTTGCCCTGAGCGCTGCCACAAAGACAAATGTGGGACAGTAAGTCGATCGTACTCAAAAATTCAGAGATCTTAGAAATAGTGAGATGCCCATCAATAATACTTCTTCAATATTCAAACAGTGTCTTGAGGTAACAGTCAAGCAATGTCGCTGTGGCTTGCATACTAAGGAATTGCCTTGTGCAAAGGAGTTCCTGTGTGAAACAAAATGTAAACGCTCCAAGGATTGTGGCCGTCATCCTTGCAATCGCAAGGTAAGAGTACCTTGTAATTTATTACCAATATTTTTGATGGTTGAAATTGGTTTTTTTATTCATATTATTATTGTGTTTTTTTTTGTGTTTTTTTTTGTGTTTTTTTTTTGTGTTTTTTTCTTAGTGCTGTGACACTCAGTGCCCTCCTTGTGAGAAAGTTTGTGGTCGCACCCTGACGTGCGGCCAGCACAAGTGCGAGTCTGTCTGCCACCGCGGGCCGTGCTACCCGTGCCCCGTGACTGCCTCTGTGAGCTGCAACTGTGGCGCCTCGGTCATCCACGTGCCTTGCGGCCGGCAGAGACGCACGCGCGCGCCGCGCTGCTCCAAGTTGTGTCTGTGAGTACCTGCCGCCTGCCAGTGCTTTCGTTAAGCTCGGGTACTTGAAAAAAAAAAAGATGGTAATGTTTATTCATCTCATTCTTTGCAGGAATCCACCTGAATGCCATCACAAAAAGCGAGAAGATCACGCCTGTCATTTTGGTCACTGTCCGCCTTGTACACAAGTGTGTAACATGCAGCATTCTCAGTGTGGTCACAACTGCTCCAAACCGTGCCACTCTGCTGTGTGGATGAAGGTGGAAAGACAGGCCCCGGCTGGACCTTGGGAACTTGCTGCCCCGCAGCTTGTGCAGCGTAATCTTCCATGCCCACCCTGCTCGGTAACTGTCATCAAGCTGCTATTTTATGTAACTGTTAATCATGCTGGTGCCCCTAAACTGATTAAACCGAACCTTTCTGATTATTAGGAACCGCTTCAAGTCATATGTTTAGGAAAACATGACACTACAACCATGCCTTGTCATGCAGCAAAATCCATGTCATGTGGGAAAAAGTGTGGTAGAAATTTGAAGTGCACAAATCATCTTTGTGACCTAGAATGCCACACTGTCAATGTAAGTTTTACTCCCTTAATGTTAAATACAATTATTTTTTAAGAAACCATCAAGACACTCTAGTCGAATTTTCTTTTTGTCTCAATAGGGTGATGAAGACTGTGAGACATGTGAAAATGCATGTGAGCTTCCAAGAACTCCGGGCTGTCCTCATGAGTGCCCTCTTCCCTGCCATCCAGCACCCTGTCCTCCGTGCCGCGCCACACTGCGCCCGCGCTGCCACTGTGGTGTCACTCAGGTTTATATTAAATGTGCGGAATGGACCAAACCCGGCTGTGATCGAGTAGCCCTAACATCGTGCGGGAGCCCGTGCCCCAAAAGTGTGAGTGGAACTGTACACCCAGTAGCACTCGGAATTTTCTAGGGGGCTTTAAATGCTCAAATTAATCGACCATTCAAATTGCAGTTTCCATGTGGGCACAAGTGTACCGCACTTTGCCATCCTGGGGATTGCCCAGACGCTGACAAATGTGCAAAGAAAACCAAGGCATACTGCCCATGCCGACGAGTCAAGAAAGAAGTACGCTGTGATATCTTGCGATCAGCAGAATTTTCTCTGCCCTGTGATGAAACATGTGAGGTGCTGAAACTTCAAAAAGAAAAGGTAACATCAACAGTCCTTCCAAGGTGCATGTTCATCTTAAGAGATTTAGCAGTCACCAGGAAATGTTGTGACAATCATATTTTTCTTTTTTCTGTGTTTAGTCCGAGGTTGATGAAAACAAGAAACGGCGTGCTAAAGAAGAAGAAGAAGCTAGAATTGAAGCGGAAAGATTTCAGAAGCGTATGGAAGGAACAGGTCGTCGGAAAACTCGTAATAGGAATCAAAATGAAATGAAAGATGACAATAAGCGGTCTGCCTTCTTTTATCTCTCAGTAACTGCTGTTGTTATTGTTTTTGTGGCAATTTTGTACTTCCAATTGTCTTAACAATTTTTAAAAATATTGAATTGTATGTATCTATGTAATCTGATTATGTACGTAGTTGTTTGTGACTTTTATCTGCAATACTTTTCACAGCTTTATGTGATCCGATTTTGTTTGATTTATATCAGCTGGGCAGCAAGTATTTGTGTTCATTTTTTATTTATTTAAAAAAAATGTAAGGGGATTATTTATGGGTTATTCATGTAGGAATGGATTTTAAATTAAAATGATAAACTGGGTATGAGTTATTTGTAGTCTTGACTGTTTAAAGGAATATGACACCCACCCTGGCAAACCAATCAGCGAGCGCTATCGACGCACGTCCGGTGCACTAAGAGGCCCTAGACCCTCGGTGGCACAGAGGCGAACAGAGACCAGGCTGCGGCAAGCAACGGTATTCACTGACAACGGTCTGGGTAATGTGTGAACTTGGCTGTGCCATTGTTTACTGGCAAGCGGCGCGCGGAGCGGAGCGGCAGAGTCCTGCCGCTGGCCAAGTCCAAGACCCGCGAGGCTGCGAGGTGCGCAGCGGGGGCGTCGTCGAAGTGGCTTGGCGCTGCGCGTCGCGTCCCCGAAGCACGTCAAGACGCCTCTCAGTGCGAAACAAATCGGCCGTTAATCTGGGAAGGCTCTGGCGGAGACGCTGACAAATAGATGAAAATGGCCGAGTGGCGGTGCAAACGACGTCCGGCAAGGCGGCCCGGCCCGGCCCAGCCCAGCGTGCGGCCAGCAGGCCCAGCAGGCACGGCGTGGCGTCATTACAACGGGGACGTCGACAGCACAGTCAACATGTCCTGTTCGCTCCGCCAGGCTCCGCGCGGCCCCGCGGTATGTAGGTGTCGACCACTCTTTGCACCGTCGGCGCGGCGCTGCGCTGCACCGCTTAGCGTTGTGGGCATACCGCACGCGGTAACAGTGGAGTGGCGCGTCTGAGGGGAAGTCCAAGACCTGCTGGAGCAGCTGGAGGTGGTGCCCGCCCGGAGTCCGGAGCGCTGGCCTCTCGAGCCTCTGGCTGCCTCGGGCCTGGAATGAAGGCGGAGAGGCCAGAGGCCCGGAGCCCGGAGGTGTGATTGATGCCCGGAGCAGTGGCCTGTGGGCCCGTAGTGTAGTGTAGTGGGCTGGAGATGCCGGTGGCTGGCACACTGGCTATGGCAGCCCCACCGCGTCGAGCGGAACCAACTCGCGTGCTGGCACTGGCCACTGCATCCCCAGCTTCATGTTCTGCGACAAAAGACTGGCAAGTGCCTTTTGAGCCTTTTCACAAAATTACCATCAATCAACAAATAGCGACAGCCCTGCTAAATTTTCCGAATGACAGCTTAACAGCTTTGCCGGTCGTCGCGCGTGGCGTGCGGAGAAGCTCCCGCGCCATTCACTGGCTGTGTGTGTGTGTGTGTGTGTGTGTGTGCGCGCGCGCGCGCGTGTGAGTCGGTCATTAGTATTTGCCCAAAGGGAAGTCCGAACGGCGCGTACGCATTATGGCAGGACGTGGCCGACGTAGACCAAAGAAGAAGAAGAGTGAGGCGGGAGAGTCGAGGGGCCAAGCTAAGTGTTGTCGGTTTGGCGTGGGAGTTAAGCGGACAGACAGACGGATGGCCGGACGGACGGACGGAACTGCCGGAAACACCGTCCCCACCAACATTCCAAAGCAAATTTTCGCAAAATTATTTCAACCTTTTATTTCAATTATCAGGATCATGATGGTGGCGGGTGATTATTCAATAGAATTCCAGCCTATGATTTGTGCATTTCTACGAGCCGATATCGGCGGAATGTTGGCGGAGTATGGCTGTGGGCTGCAACGTGGCAACGCGGCGCGGGCGGCGGGGAGTAGCGCGGAGGCCCCGTCCCCGTCCGCGACGTCTGCGGCCATGCGGCCCTACACTCTAGACTGTAGTCTACATGGCTGCCGCACAAAGGCAAAATCAAAATGGCACACAGACCACAGACAGACCTGGCCAGGGCGTGCCGGGGCGGCGCCCTTTCGCCCTTTCGGGCCCTATCTGGCAGTGTCTGGCTGTGTCTGACGGGGCCCTGCTGGTGCTAGAGACCCTCCCGTCAGAGATGCGCAAAGGGGGGCCCTCTCAGCCAATCACAGACGACTGGTAGTCCCATGCGGAGCGGGAAGCCCGAATTCGCCCCGCGCGAGGCTACGCAGGTCAGCATCTGGTGCGGTCACACGGTATACGGTCGGTCGCCCTTGCTAGGCCTGGACTCAAGGTTGGCCTTTGACTCCACGGGACTATCTAGCCTGTTCTCGCCGCAACATCGACCGGGAAAAGGGTCTCGTACCGTGTGCGGGCGAAAGGAACCGAGGGGAACGGCTCTTCTTGAAGTGTGGCCAGCAAGCGACCTGTTGGAGGCCGGCCAAAGACTCCAGACGCGTTGTGGCTCCAGACGTGGCGCTAAATGGGACTCGAACCGAGCGTGTCACCCCACCAATGGATTCCTCGTTTGGAGAGCAATCCATTGGTGGGGTCACACGTTCGGTTCGAGCCCCATTTAGCGACTCTGGAGCTCAAAACGCGTCTGGAGTTTTGGCCGCCTCCACCGGTCTTCTGGCCCACTGTTCCTCGCCGGCCGAACGGCGAATCACGACACCGGGGAAAAGAAATCCACGGTCTCAATGATAAACCGTAGTGGAGTGGAAATGGAAACCGAGCCCCGGGTACTTGTCTCTTCTTGGTGTTGTTGTTCCCCCATGCAGATGCTGTTGTTGCTCTTGTTCGGCACGGCACGGCGGCACGGCACCGAGGCTGTGGTCCCGCGGTGGCGTGGCGTGGAACGCGCGCCCCGCCCCACCTCAGCCTGCCTCAGCCGCGACTCCAGGTGCCCCACCTCCCCCGCGACTCCGAGACTCCGGTACTCGCTGCCGCCATGCTGCCCCCCCCCCTCCCCCGCGGCCCTCGGCCCCACGGCCCTTGCCCCGCGCCCCTCTGCCGTGCGATGGGCCCCTGTTCCCCCCGTGGCCCCGCCGGCCCCACCGGCCCCGCCGCGGAGGCGAGTGGCGACTGTAGACCGTAGCGAGCGGCGAGCGTTCAGTAACCGGCTGAACCTCAGCTCAGGCGCTTCGCTTCGCGCTTCCCCGCCGCGCGCCGCGACGTGACTGGCCGCCCTGCCGGTCTGCCGGCCAGCCGGAGCACAGCCGTGGGGCCCTCCGTGCCCTCCGTCCAGCGCGTCGTTCCGTCGTTCCGTCGTTGGTTCCAGTTTTCCAGTGCGATGGCCGGGAGTCGGCCGGCGTGACCGTCAGTGCAGTGGCCGCGTAGCCGCGAAGCCGCGCGTGTTGGTGCAGTGCAGCACAAGGTGCAGTGTGGGCCCTAGTGAGCCTCGCCTTCTCCTCCACGGTCCAGGCCGTCCGGACCCACAAACCCGCAAACAAGTGGCTTGGCGTTGCTGGCGTTGCGTTGCCCCCCCCCCCCCCCCGTGCCATCAGGGCTACCTACCAGACCGCGACGACTTGAGTCGACAAGCTGACTGCATCAGAAAGACTACTCGCGCGTGTGTGTGTGTGTGTGTGTGTGTGTGAGAGAGAGAGAGAGAGAGAGAGAGAGAGAGAGAGGTCTATGCTGGGAGAGACTGCAGTGAGGTGTCACCTTTCGCGAGAGCGCGGCCCATTTGACTGAATGTCGCGCATCGTCCGCTCCGTTTGATCTGGGATAGTGGTGGCGTTCTGCCAATGCCGCCGCTGTTGCAAACGCGTCGCGCCGCGACACCACTGTGAAGTGCCGCGGTACGTAGTACCGCGTTCATTGTCCAGCTGGGCCAGCTTGTTGTCCAGCCTCCGCTGCCACGTGGCCCTGACACGCTGACGCGCTGGTCCATCGTCCCGCGGCCGGCATCTTTATTCAGGGCAGAACCGCGTTGTGAAGCAAGCCCTGGTCGCAGCGGACAGGCAGGCAGGGCGGGGGTGAGCGCCGCTCGCTGGGCAGGGCCAGGCAGGGCGCGGCGCGGCAGGCAGCGTGCTGCACGGGCTGCACGGCCACGCTCGCGGCGGTCCTGTAGTAGAGGGCCCGAGAGGGCCTCAGGCGAGCTCGCCCCGACCGACCTTTAGCATTTCGCCTTCCTTGGAGCCTTGCGCGGCCCGCGGCCCTGCTCTCGGGGCTCCACGGGGCGCGCGCCGTGCGGGCTCACGCTGACATGCCCAGCAGGGTCGGCCTCCACGGCAGCCTCGCCAGCCCCGGCCCGGACGTGCTCGTCGAATCGAAAATGTGGGTGGTTGATTGCTTGATAAGTTTATTGGGTTAGTCCGCGGGGGTAGGCTTGATCCTCGCAACGCCACGCCACGCCTCGCCCCAGCCGAGCCGCCCCGTGACCCTCGTGTCCCCCCCAGGTGAACAGCAGTCCGTGATGGTGCGCGATGCCCCCGCGCCCCTGATCACCCCGAGGGGCCTGAGCGGGCCCCGCCGGGCCGGCGGCAGCAGCAGCGGCAGCCCTCAGGGGGGCTTCCCTACGGGCTGCAGGTAGCAGCCAGCGAGAATGTCGTCGGCGCCAGCAGCGAGCCAGGCGGCCAACCTGGCGGCCAACCTGGCCCAGGGCCCCGCGAGAGGCGGTTCCCAAGGTTCCAGGGGCCCCGACCGCCCCGACGCGGGGCCGGGGACGACGGCGACGATGGGGGCAGGGCCGGCAGGGCCCCAGCAGCAGCACGGTTTCCCCTTCATGCGGAGCGGCCGGAGGGACCTCAAGAGGCAGCACAGGTGAGTCCAGGGTATTGTTTGTTGTTTACAGCGCGATAACGCAAAATGTGGCGCATCGTCCTCGACTTTTTCTTTAATTATTCTTTAATTAGCGCCAACCTTTATGTCGCCGGTGTCCGCTGGACGCTGGCCGCGTTCGATGCGATCTCGCTCAGCCAATTATCCGCGGAATTGACATTCTTTGCCCCGCGTAACCTTTGAGCTGCGCCGAGGTGTCCGAGGCCGAGCCGGCCGTGCCGGCCGCGCGGGGAGGGCCGAGCCAAGTTCGGTTCAAATTCTGCTCCTTTGCCACGCGGTTTCCTGGCTGCGTTCGGGTGAAATTAAAACCGAGTGCAATTGTATGCACTTGTCAATTTTCCTTGTTGTTTACCGCCGATCCAAGATCGGATGCAGCGTGAGGTCATTTTCTTTCTTCCGCTGTTGCTTCTTACTTCCGCCCCAGTCCATGAGTGAAATTCCCCATTGATTTGCCCGAGCCCCGTTAAGGCTTTGACTGGCCGACTGGTCGCCGTGCTTCGCGTTGCTGGGTAACGGGCGCCATGCGCGCACACTGCGCACAGCGGCACGGCGGCACAGCCCCAGAGCCGCAGCGGCCGCCCATTGGGTCCGGCGCATCAAAGATGTTGTTGATATTGCAAACAAATGGTTTGTAAGGAAATGAGCATACGTGACTTCCGTTGCGTTGTTGTTGTTGTTGTTGCTGCGGTCTCTGCCCCGTTGCAGTGCTCTCGTTGTAGATTCCAAGGCATTGCCTCCCCGCCCGCAGCAGTGTATGCTGTACTACACGTACTACCGGTGGCGAAAGAAAAGACTATAAATACCCCGCACACGGAGTTTGCTCTTACGGAGTACTGCAGCGACGGGGATCAGACCCTTCGGCTTCAGCCCCTCTGGCACGCCCCCACTGCAACTCTTGTTGTTGTTGCTGTGGTACGCCTTGTTCCACAGCTCTTCCTTGTTGTTGTTGTTGTTGTTGTTGGCCTCATTGGCCGGCCGAGTGGTCGCACCTGCGCGCCTCGGTTAGGCCGTACTTTACGGACGTTTGCAGCCAATCAGCGGCGCCGATGCCGATTCGGCCCTCGCCGCTAAAAAAGCAATCCCTTGATCGAGAAACCGGCAGCGCGCGGCGCGCGGCGGCGGAAGAGAAGGCCGCCTCGCCGCGCAGCCGAAGCAGCAGCCTCATTCCTTGCTTCGTCGCTCTGTCTCTCTCGCACCCCTTTGGAGCGCTGCACGAGTGCGAGGGAGACAGAGCGACGAAAGCGCTGTTCGGAATCGCTCTGCGGCGCGGCGATGTCACTCAGCCGTCGTGCAGCGTCCCGCGTCCCGCGTCCAGCAAGACGAGCGGCGGACCCTATAATTGCCCTTCTTGCTGCCCATCTTTGCATGGCTATTGGCCGGGCCGTGGCCACACTGTGTGGAAACGCTCCGAAAGCGGGAAATGCTCTGAAAGCTAAAATAGTGCTCCGGAGGCTGCGAATACACTGCGAAAGCTGGGAATTGCTCCGAAAGTGGGAAAGTCGGACCAGGACGGAGCTTCCCATAGCGCAACCTGGCCTGCATGGCCAGGGCGGTGGCCTTAGGGGCCAGCCATAAAGGAAGTCCACACTTTTTTCGGTCATTGTGACTCCCCCCTCCCCTCTGTCCGCTAACGTCCGGCGTTCCGGCGACCCCCCCTCCCCCCATGGACGTCCATTTGACCAAGTTGCCAAATTCAACATAAGCGCGTGGGCGTACCTGATAGCGTGTTAAGCCACAAGCGGCCTTCTGCGGGTTATTCTGTCGTAATTAGACTAGTTCCGTGTCCGTCGCCGCGACATCGGCACCGCGCGTAAAGACGGCGCCGCAAATCGCTAATTTTTCTTATTTTCTGAGTAGGCGCCGCCACCTCGGACCCCCCCTCCCTTTTTACGTCCGACCAACGTCCGCTTTTGGCCACCTCCCCCTCCCCCTTCGAGTGCGGACGTACTTTATGGATGCCCCTTAGGCCGCCGGAGGCCGCAGTGACTAATGGGCTAATGAATGCAGCCTGCCGTGCCGTGCCGTGCCGTGCCGTGCCGCGCCATGCCGTGCCATGCCGTGCCGTGCCATGCCGTGCCGTGCCATGCCGTGCCGCGCCGTGCCGTGCCGCGCGGGACGTGTTATTTGGCGTAATTGGCTGAGCACACGTGACGCAGATAGGCGCACGCGCACTGGCGCACGCACTGGAGAGGGCGCGCGGCGCGGCGCACCAAAAATGTTGCATAATTTCGAGTGGCGCGCCACGCGGTGCGAGCACACTGCGAGCGGGCAGCGAGGCGAGTGCGTTTCCGTGTTTTCTCACAAAGGCCGGCCAGATAAAGGCGGGGAGCGTCTTCCACTACTTGTAGGGCCCCGCCACAGGCCCTGCCGCCCTGCAGGGCCATCTGCTCGCACATTGGCAGTGTGGGGCGGGGCGGGGCGGGGCGCGGTGCCGCGGACTTATCACTCGGCTAATCTCCCTGCTCTGCCTAGCCTATCCTTCTCCAGTTCACCGCCACGCCCCGCTCCGCCCCGCCACGCCCCGCCACGCCCGCGCAGCGAAGAGCGCTGCAGTGCACATCGTCGTCCCCCCCCCCCCCGCAAGCCTTTCGCCTGCATCTAAACCCTTTTCTCTCCCGCTTACTACCTCTTTTCCCATCCTCTCCGTTTCCCTCTTTTTGGCCACGACGGCCCCAACATTCACATTCTCACACATGCCTCCCTCTCCCTCCCTCCCACGCGCCGCCCGCCTACTTGTGAACTGAACGCGGCTAACGCGGCGCCGCCACTCTCACAGCGGCGCGCTGCCGGCCGGACGGGGATGTGGCTGTGGATGTGGATGTGGGATTATGAGGTGTCGGCGGGCAGGCAGGCAGCCGCGGCCGGGAACGCGATAACATAACGCCGTCGCCGTGGCCGCGCCGGCCGCGTCGCGTCGCTGGCTCCCGGTGAAAACTGCGCGCCCGGCCGGCCGGGCCGACGGCCTGCACGGCCAGCGGTGGGTGGGTGGAGAGGCCCCGGGGCACCGGCCGCGCAGCCCGCACGGCCTCAATGCTGAGCACGGCCACCCCGACCCGGCCTGGCTGGCCTGGCTGGCCTGGCTGGCCTGGCCTCCAGGCGGCCGACCGACCGACACATCCTGGGAACGATTCGATTGTTGCTGTGTCTGGACGTCTGGACCGGACAGGCAACGGGACGCCGCGCCGCGCTGTGCTGCGCTGTGCGCCAATAGGTCGGAAAAAGCAGCGGGGCTTCTCGGAAAGCAGCGCGGCACAGCGCGGCGGCGTGGGTTCGAATCCGCGCGCGGCCGGCGCGTTTTTGCGCGGGTTGGGTCGTGATGCCGCGGTGCCGCGATGCTTGATGGGGCCGCGTTATGTTTCACGTTTCCGCCTCATTGCGCCCGACGCGGCCCGACCGACGCGGCTCTGCCGGGCCGCAGCTCCGCGGTGTGGCCGGAGATGGCGCGGCCGGCGTGCCACGGCGCGGCACGGCGTGCCACGGCGTGCGGCCCCGCCCGAGCCTCCCAGGGGATCCCTCCCCATATCGCCTCATGGTTCGACCGGTACGACGCGGACGCGATGCCTTCCTATCTGATCCCATCCCATCCTATCCCAATCCCAGCCCAGCCCATTTCGCAAGACACAAGTCGTGCATCTTCCCTTGTCGTTGTGTAAGAGCGCGGCAGGGCGGCAGCGCGGCGCAGGCCGGTGTTTTCACATGGCGGCCACGCCGCGGCACCGCCACACTGCCACGACGCTCCGGTTGTTCCTTTCCCTCGGTACCTACTGGGCGCCCAGTCGGTACCCAGTCGGTACCCAGTCGGTACCAAGCCACCTGGGGGGCACTCGGGGGCAGCCGCCCGGGGCTCGCCGTCGGCGGTCGGACTCTTCGGTCCCGCCTGGGCCAGGCCGCACAGTGGGCCAGAAGACCGGTGGAGGCGGCCAAAACTCCAGACGCGTATTGAGCTCTAGAGTCGCTAAACAGGCCTCGAACCGAGCGTGTGACCCCACCAATGGATTCCTCGTTCGGAGAGCAATCCATTGGTGGGGTCACACGTTCGGTTCGAGTCCCATTTAGCGACTCTGGAGCTCAAAACGCGTCTAGGGTTTTGGCCGCCTCCACCGGTCTTCTGGCCCACTGTGGGCCGGCCCAGCCCGGCAGCCTGATTCCGCGCGGCGTTTCGCGTTTCGCCGCCGTCTCCTCTCCACAGGCCTCCGCGCCATCCCGGTCAGAGTGCGTCGCCGTGCGCCGTGCGCCGCGAGCAGCCCCTGCAGCCCATTAGCGTGGCCAGGCCAGGCCAGGCGCGACGCGACGCCAGTCTCTCTCTCCGTCTTTCTTTTTTGTCGGAGCCGATCGCGGCGCCGACCTGGTGCCAGTGCTGTGCCGCGGACCGGAGCGCGGCGGCGTGGCCGTGCCGGCCGTGCCGGTGCACTGGAGCCACCGGGCCCGCCACCGGGCCCCGCCCTGCCCCGCCCCGCCCCGCCACCGTCCGGGTCGAGGAGTTCAAGGTCCTGCTTCTCATAAGTCGTCCGGGACAGTAAAGTTATGCCGGCCATTATCGTTTTTTTTTCTGCGCAGAAGTTCTCCTCATGTAATCCGCCCGCAAGCCGCGGACCAGGGAGAGGGGGGGGGGGCGCCTAGCGAGTGAAGGGGGAAAGGGGAAAGGGCCGAAAGCAGCGCCGCGGCCTGGCGGCTTGGCCGTGCGGCTTGGCCGTGCGGCTTGGCCTGCCTCGCGTCGCCCGGTCCGCTTTTAATCTCTTTACTCATCAGTGTCCCGCTCAATTTACGGCTGGCCATTTTTCTCTCGTCATTCTTGCTGTTAATTCGAACGTAAGACACGCGGCCCGACAGACGGGCGCTCGCGGTCGGACGGACAGACAGACCGAGAGGAACAGAGACAGATAGACGATCGCAAACGGCGGGCCAAGCGGCGGGCGGCGAGCATGTTGCAGAGCGCGCGTTGTTTCTTTTTTCCCGTTTCTTTTTTGTCGTCTCCTTCTCCCTCTTCTTCTTCTTGTTGTTGGTTTGGCCGCGACCCTGTACACTGTACACCCAGGCCAGCAGTGTGGACAACACGGCGGGACGGACGGGTTTGGCAAGGCTCGCTGCTCGCTGCCGATGCCGATGCAACACCGCGGGGACGGGGACCGCGAGGACCTCGGCACAGTGGGCCAGAACACCGGTGGAGGCGGCCAAAATTCTAGACGCGTTTTGAGCTCTAGAGTCGCTAAACAGGCCTCGAACCGAACGTGTGACCCCACCAATGGATTCCTCGTTCGGAGAGAAATCCATTGGTGGGGTCACACGTTCGGTTCAAGTCCCATTTAGCGACTCTGGAGCTCAAAACGCGTCTAGGGTTTTGGCCGCCTCCACCGGTCTTCTGGCCCACTGCGCGCGGGGACCGCGGGGCGGGGCATCGGGGAGTCAGGGCGTGCAGCGGGCAGCGCCTCGGTGTCGAGGGGGGCGGCGCGGTGCGGCGCGGTGCGGCCCGGCCAGGGGAAGGGGTATGGAGGCGCGGGGTCACGGGGTGATCTTCTAATTGGTGGGAGTCTAACGAGGCCGAGCGAGGCGACGGGCTTATTGAAATACCTCGCGCCGTGTGTCGGCGGCGTGGCGTGGCGGGGCGTGGCATGGCATGGCGGGGCGGGGCGTGCCGGGCGGGGCCGTGCCGGCTCCTCGCGTGCTCGCGGCGGCGCGCGGGGGGAGAAAAGGTTAGGGGGGGGGGGAGTTTGCAGAAATGGGCGAATGGACCGTGTGGCGCCCAGTGGAGCCAAGTCGAGCCCTTTGGCGTGTCGTGCTAGCATGGTGTGCCGCGGCACTGCCGCCCGGAACGCCCGGAACATCCGCAGGAACAGCCACTTACCCGACGGGGAAGGAAAGGAACGCCCCGCCCCGCCCCGCCCCGCCCCGCCCCGCCTCGCGGCGAGTGGGTGGCGAGTGGAGCCGAACGGAAACGGAAACGGCAAAGGGCTTTGCGCGCTTTGCGGCTTGGCGCGGCTTGGCGCGGCTTGGCGGAAGGAAAGCCGTCAAAAGGAATGCGGCCGGACCGTGCAAGGCGCACCGCGCCGCAGGGGGCCCCCCGGGCCGCCCGGCTGAATAAATTCATCCGTCCTGAAAAAAGAAAGAGAGAGATCATGAGGTCAGGAAGTGCGTCGTCTTGGCGGGGCTCCAAAGTCGCCTCCCCGCCCCGCCACGCCCCTTTGGGGGTGAGTGTGATGCCGTGTTCGGCGCCGCGGTGCCCTGGCAGTAGACTGATTCCGAGAGTCGCTCTGTTTCTCTCGCACCTGTACGGGCCGTCCCATGGGTGTGAGAGAGACAGAGCGACGAAAACGACTTTCAGTCTGCGGCGCCGCGTCGAGGAGTTTGACAGCGACCGGCCGTTGCGAGACGAGGCACTCGATCATTTGCGCTCTTTTGTTGGTGGTCGCGCTGTCGCTGTCTCTGTCTAGGCGGGGCGCCTGCCGCGCCTGCCGCGGCGCAGGCCTTGAGCAACAACATTGTCCCCGGGCCGAGCCTTACGGGCCGGGCGCGTGATGACCCGAGCCTGCAGACTGACTCTCTGTCTCTCTCGCGCACTCTCGCACGCATACGGCGCGACCCGCGAGTGCGAGAGAGACACGGCGACGACGTTCGGAATGGCCAGCCAGAGGCCCTGGCCGAGCCCCGTGCCCCGCGAGCCCAGAGCCCATCGCCCGGGTGATGTCATAATGTTTCGACACGGCGGTCAGGCGAGCCAGGCATCGCGGCGCCACTCGCGGTTCCCCGCGGTTTTATGGGAGCGGTTCAAAAAGGGGGCGAGGCGAGAACAAGGAGCCAGGCCGCGCCGCGCCGAGCCGGGGGTGGAGGCGAGCGAGGCGAGGCAGAGGCGACGCAGGGGCAGCCTCAACGCGGACTCGACGCCGACGGAGACCTCGACGCGGGGCAGAGCGGCAGAGCAATAGCACTCAAGTGGCCGACCCGACGGCCCGGCGCCCTGAGGATGAGACTGGAGCCAAACCCAGTCCGATGATGGACGACGTCGGCGTGCCGTCGGCGTGGCACATTGGGCCGGCCAAAGACGCGTTTTGAGCTCCAGAGTCGCTAAATGGGACTCGAACCGAACGTGTGACCCCACCAATCGATTCCTCGTTCGGAGAGCAATCCATTGGTGGGGTCACACGTTCGGTTCGAGTCCCATTTAGCGACTCTGGAGCTCAAAACGCGTCTGGAGTTTTGGCCGCCTCCACCGGCTTCTGGCCCACTGTGCGTGGCTTTCGATGTCCCTCGCTCGTACTCGCACGACTGGTGGCGGCAATTCCAATTATGTACCGTTTTCCCGGCCGCCTGCCGCGCGCCGCGCCAGGTGTGTGGACATTGTCGACAGTGTAACAGCGCCTCGCGCCGACGCGCCGGACAGCGGGCTGGAGCTGCCGTGCTGCTTAGGGGGGAGTAGAGGGGTCGAGTCCAGCAGTCCAGTCCAAGTCGAGTACATGATGAATCGGGTGCATCGGCCCCTTCACCGGCTCATCGGCTCTTTGGACCTTCGGCTCGGTTCGGCCCTTCGGGTGTCGGCTCGGCTCTCCTTCGGGACCTCCGGCACCTCCGGCACCTTCGGGTCGCGGACTGGCCGAGCGCCTCCGTGTCACCGCCGTGCCGTGTGCCATGGTAGATCAAGCTGCTTTCTCCAAACCGATGCATGGCGCGGCGCGCCCGGGCCGCCTCGTGGCCCCCCGCCCCCCCCCCCGCCCGCCCCGCCCCGCCCCGCCCCGCCCCGCCCCGCCCCGCCCCGCCGCGCCATCTCGCCGTCCCAGATCCGGAGGCTGACGACTCGCCTCCTATCCGGCCCAAGGTCCAGGAGGTCCAGCACGCCCAGGACGCGGGACGGGACGGGACATTGCCCAAAGAGCGCGTGGATGCGCGCTGCGCCGTGCGGTGACTGTCTCGCTGCTCTCGCTGCTGCGGGTGGCTTAGGCTCGGCCAGCCTTTTCTCCCGGCCGGCCGGCGCTCGTTTTGAATTAATGTGGGATCGCGGCAAATGGCTCCTAGATTACTTCCTGCCCTATCGAGACATCGGGACTCGGAGACTGGACGCGCCGAGGCATCGCGCTGGCTCTATTATTTTCACCGGTTTTCCCGACGCCCTCTGTCCGCCGCCATGCCGCCGCTCTCGTTCGGAATGCTATCGGTGCAGGGTCCAGCCGGGGGCGAGGCAGGGGGGTGCCGCCGCCGCCGCCCCGTGCCGGCCCGCCCGCTCGGCCCATTCACAAGAAGAGCTAAGTAATTATTCCCTGACCACGAATAACACTTGTTTTCCCGGAGCAAGGGTTTATGGGCGAAGGGACTGCCGGCAGGGAGGGGAGGGGGCGGCACAGGCAGGTAGCCCACCCACCTCGCCGGTAGGGGCGGAGCGCGGGGCGAGGGGTGGAGTGAGGGGCGGGGGGAACTTGCGTCAGGCTAGGAATGCGCTCATTTCTGCTGTTCACCGTGCCTGCCGCCTGCTTGCGCGTCCCCGTCAGCCCGAGCGTCAGCCCGAGCGTCAGCCCCAACCCAAGCCGGCGGCGGCTGCCTCGCTCTTCTCGCTGGACTTGCCTAGGCTTGCCTGGCGAGTTAGCGGCTGTTTGGGCTTTAATTGACAGCGAGGTAAGGCCTGGACGGCCAGCGATTACCCTGCCAGCCCTGCAGCCCTGCAGCCCCGCCGGGCCGTGGCGAGCCGCACCGCGACCTATTACACTGGAATCCGTGCCCAAAAGATCGCCGTCCTTTAGACCTCGGCGTGTCGCACCGCTGGCCTGGCTGCAGCCATTGCAGCCATTGCTGCCCGGCGCTGTCCCGGCCGAGCAAGAGAGGCTCGCCCTTCATTGCCGCCTCGGCCGCCTCGCGACAAGCCGAGACAGCCAGCCGAGACACGGCGAGGCGCGGCGTTGAGTCCTACCACAGTGCCGCGATAAACTTACACGGGATTCATTTTAGCAGTGGCGGCTCCTCGGCTACTCGCGGCGCGGAGGCACGATGACGAGCAGAGGCCGAGGGCCGCCTCGCAGCATTGCCTTGAGGCACCTCGGGGATCCTCGCCGAAGTACGTACCGAGGTGAGGTCGAGTGGTACTCGGAGCCACGACGCCCAGCACGCCCGGCCCAGCCCGGCCCAGCCCGGCCCGGGCAGGCGATGCTTTCGCAACCTCAATGTGTCCACCATGCAGCCATGTCGGCCCCGGCCGAGGCCCCGGCGGCCCCGGCGGCCCCAACGGCCCCAACGCACTGCAACGCAAGCGAGACGAGTCGAGCCCAGGGTCCAGGATGGCCGGCGTAGTCCGGCTGCGCCGCGCCGAGCCAGGGCTGCTGGGCTGGGCTGGGCTGGGTCGGACTCTTGGTGCTGTGAAGGCCGAGTCTCGGTCGCGACACAAAAATAAAGGATCGTCGCAACACGACAAGACAACGCGGGCGTGCAGTACACGGCCGACGTGCACTACAGGGCCTAGGTTGTCGTACCGCCACGCCCCGCCACGCCCCGCCGACCGCGAAGGTCCACGCACCCTGGGCCTGTGCCGCGCTGCGTAGCGACGCTGCGCGCTGAGCCGCCCGGCATGCAGACTGGCCCGCGGCGCGGTCGTGCTGTGCGGTGCTGCCTGCCTGCGGGCGTTCTCCGCGCCGCTGTCGCGCTGTCGCTGTCGCAGCCGCCGTCGCGTCGGCGGGCTGTCTCTCTCGCTCTCCAATGGCATCCCCTGGAGCGCGAGGGAGACAGAGCGACGAGACCCCTGCTGTTCGGGATGGGCCTCGGCCGCCTCGGCAGATGAAGGCGCGCCTCATTGTCGCGCTCATTATGCTGCTGGGCCCGGAGGGCCTTCAGGGCCTGCAGGCGGAGCGGCGGAGCGCCGCGGCGACGGAATTGCCTGGCAATCTGGCAATCTCGTGTTGTCGCCTCGCCATGGCTGCGCCTGGCTGTGCCTTGTGCCTTGCGCCTTGCGCCTTGCGCCCTGCGCCTTGCGCCTTGCGCCTTGCGCCTTGCGCCTTGCGCCTTGCGCCTTGCGCCTTGCGCCTTGCGCCTTGCGCCTTGCGCCTTGCGCCTTGCGCCTTGCGCCTTGCGCCTTGCGCCTTGCGCCTTGCGCCTTGCGCCTTGCGCCTTGCGCCTTGCGCCTTGCGCCTTGCGCCTTGCGCCTTGCGCCTTGCGCCTTGCGCCTTGCGCCTTGCGCCTTGCGCCTTGCGCCTTGCGCTTTGCGCCTTGCGCCTTGCGCCTTGCGCCTTGCGCCTTGCGCCCTGCGCCTTGCGCCTTGCGCCCTGCGCCTTGCGCCTTGCGCCCTGCGCCTTGCGCCTTGCGCCCTGCGCCTTGCGCCTTGCGCCTTGCGCCTTGCGCCTTGCGCCCTGCGCCTTGCGCCTTGCGCCTTGCGCCCTGCGCCTTGCGCCTTGCGCCTTGCGCCTTGCGCCTTGCGCCCTGCGCCTTGCGCCTTGCGCCCTGCGCCTTGCGCCTTGCGCCTTGCGCCTTGCGCCTTGCGCCCTGCGCGGCCCTGCGCCTTACGCCTCGACGGAGTCTCGGCTGCAGCGGCTGCAGCCATGGAGCGCCCCGGCTTATACGGGCGCCACTTTTCACTTTTGTGCCTCCAGTGCGGTTTCGGGGCGCCACGCGGCGCCACGCCACTGCCAGGACGGCAACGGCAGGGCTCGCGGCGAGTAATTGCGCTGGAAAAATGACACTTAATGCTCCGTCGCGGGATTCGAGCACTGCCTTCACCTATTATTTTTTTCATGCGTTTTTTTTTTTTTTTTTTGTTCTTGCGGCTGAACTGAAGTCTGCGGTCACTTGCGGGCGGGCCTCGGATTGGACAGTTGGGGGGTAGGCTGGTAGTGCACTGGTAGTGCGACCCGCGGGACCCGGCGGCTGTCGTACGCTCCTCTCGCGCGCCATAGCAGCACGCCATAGCACCGCGGCATAGCACATAGCACCACGGCCTCCACGCCCGCTCTGCGCGCTCTGCGGCGTCACGACTTCAGTCTCGCTGGTCTGTAACGGTGCAGTGGCGGCGGTGTGGCGGCGCGTTGCGGCCCGGAGCTTCGCGAGGCATCTGCGCGCCGGGGCGGGGCGGGGCGGGGCGGGGCGGGGCGGGGCGGGGCGGGCCGCGGGGGCTGGGCGAGCAAGGCGCTCAAACGAGTTATTTTTTCTTCCTTTCCGTTTTATTTGTCTGCGTTTTTAACACGTTGACAGATGAGAGCGGCAATTATTATTGGAGCGGCCCAACCGGCCGGGAATGCGGCGGTTGCTGTCGATTGGCAATTGGGGCAAGGCAGCGGGAAGGGCATTGCAGCGCGCAGCGCACATTGTCCTGTCTCGCGAGCCGCCAAGCCGCCAAGCCGCGAGGCAAGTCCTTTATTTTTATGACGCCTCGCAGCGTGGCGCGGCCCAGCGGCCCGCCGGCCCACGCAAGGGCCGACCCGGCCGGGGTTCGCGCGACGGCGCGGCGGGAGCGCGGCCCCGCCACGCTCCGCCACGCTCCGCCACGCTCCGCCACGCTCCGCCACGCTCCGCCACGCTCCGCCACGCTCCGCCACGCTCCGCCACGCTCCGCCACGCTCCGCCACGCTCCGCCACGCTCCGCCACGCTCCGCCACGCTCCGCCACGCTCCGCCACGCTCCGCCACGCTCCGCCACGCTCCGCCACGCTCCGCCACGCTCCCCCGCCCCACGCTCCGCCACGCTCCGCCACGCTCCGCCACGCTCCGCCACGCTCCGCCACGCTCCGCCACGCTCCGCCACGCTCCGCCACGCCCCGCCACGCCCCGCCACGCTCCGCCACGCTCCGCCACGCTCCGACTCGCTCCGCCAGGACGACGATAAAGTATTTTAATCCGGGCCAGAGAGCGCCCCGCCGGTCAGAGAGTGCCCCCCCCCCCCACTTTCCCGCGCTGTCCGCGAAAGCCGCCCCCGCACAGTGGGCCAGAAGACCGGTGGAGGCGGCCAAAACTCTAGACGCGTTTTGAGCTCCAGAGTCGCTAAACGGGACTCGAACCGAACATGTGACCCCACCAATGGATCGCTCTCTGAACGAGGAATCCATTGGTGGGGTCACATGTTCGGTTCGAGTCCCGTTTAGCGACTCTGGCGCTCAAAACGCATCTGGAGTTTTGGCCGCCTCCACCGGTCTTCTGGCCCACTGTGCCCCGCCGTCCACCCCGCCGCGAGTGCATGCGGCGGTGGCGTGGCGGCGCCGAGGAATGCACGGACAGAAAATAGGACGGAGCGCGTCCGCCCGTTTACATGACCCTCTCCGTGATGCCGTGCCCCGCCGTGCCCCGCCGCGCCACGCCGCGCCCGAACGGTCGGTCACGAATCTCTTCGCAGTGGTTCGGCCACAGCGCGGCGCGAGCGCGGTGGAGCCAGACCGGCCGGCTGGCCTCGCGATACACTGGAGTCCTGGCTGGCGGCGGCGGTGTGCCGCGGGTGGAGAGTGTGCGGAGGGCTCAGCCTCGCCATTCTGGGCCGCTCTGTCTCTCTCGCACTCAGGGCTCGCCCCGCAGGGGCGCGAGAGAGACGCCGGCATGTGCACTGTTCGAAACCAAGCGGCAGCGCACACTGCAACCATTTTTCTGCGCGCTCCCGGCGGACATGGCGGACACCGAGATGGTGATGGAAGGGCGCGGTGCAATAGACGTTTCCCACGCCGCGGCCGCGCGCCCTACAGTGCCCTACAGTGGCCTGCACAGCGCGGGACCACGCGGAACCCCGCGGAACGGTTTCCCGCCCGGAATGCTTTGTCTCTGCCTTCTGCCGTTTTCCGTTACGTTAAATGGGACGGCCGAAATCCAAAAGCCGCTCGCGGGAAGGAAGAATCCTGCCTGGCCCGCGCGTGCAGGTCTCCGGCCGGGAGGGCGAGGCGTGGCAAGGCCGGGTGCGAGCAAGCGGCAAGCGGCAACCACATTACGCCGACTGCGCCCGGATCGTCCCTCCTGCTTGAGCGCACCATTCACTGAGAATCCAAACGCTATGAGTATAGCGTCAATTGGTGCAATACAAAAGCATTGCACATGAAGTGCAATGCCTCCAAATTCCCATGCATTAGCATAGGGCATTTTCGGGAAGCATTGCACCAAAGGTGCAATATGGCTGTGGCATTGCACGTATGGTGCGATATCACAGCGCATTGCACCATACGTGCTATACTCATAGCGTTTGGAATCTCAGTGTTCGGAGGCAGCCGGCGTTTCGCAGCGCGGGGACGCCCCACAGTGGGCCAGAAGACCGGTGGAGGCGGCCAAAACTCTAGACGCGTTTTCAGCTCCAGAGTCGCTAAACAGGACTCCAACCGAGCGGGTGACCCCACCAATGGATTCCTTGTTCGGAGAGCAATCCATTGGTGGGGTCACACGTTCGGTTCGAGTCCCATTTAGCGACTCTGGAGCTCAAAACGCTTCTAGATTTTTGGCCACCTCCACCGGTCTTTGGTCTTGGCCCACTGTGCGGCCTTCGGCGCTTGGCGCGGGGGTGGGTGCCGGTGCCTTCCGAAGTGCGTTCGGAGTACGTCGAGGCAGCCCTGGTTGGCCGGTAGCAGCGAAGCAGCGCGCGTCTCTATTCGATACCGATCTCTGGTCTCTGGGCGCGCTGTGCGCGCTGGGCGAGGTCACGGCTGGCGCAGTGCTCACCGAGGTGCCGCGGTACGGGGTACCCAGTACCCGGGCCGGGGCTGCCGGGGCTGGCTGGCTTTTGTTCCCGGTATCGGGGGCTGCTAGTAATGGCTTCATCACGCCCCTGGGCTGCCTCGCCGCCTCGCCGCCGCGCTGCCGCGGCCCGTTTAGGGGAGGCGCCGCCAATTCCTTTGTTTTGTCTCTGCTGCTTCACCGATTGGCTTTGTTTTTGCCTTCCCGCCTTTTAGCCCTTTTGCCTTTTTGCCACGTCGTTTTCGTTTCTCGCGCGTTCGCGCGGACGGCCGCTGGTTCCGGGAACGACCGCGACGTCTGCCCTGACTGGCGGGGGCGGCTGCGGCGGCTGGGCGCGTCAACGACGAGCTTTTCCCCTTTTCCTCCTCCTTCTCATTTTCCTTTTCCTTTGGCATGCCGTTTGGCGTCGGGCCGGGCCGGGCGGCGGGGCGCATTTCACTTGGAAAGTAAACGAACCTTTGTGCTCCGAAGGCAGTGGTGCCTTGGTGCCTTCACCTTCGCTCGAAATGGAACTCGATACCTTGCCCCGCGCCGCCCCGCCCCGCGCCGCCCCGCGCCGCCCCGCGCCGCCCCGCCCCGCCCCGCGCCGCCCCGCGCCGCCCCGCCCCGCCGCACTGCCTGGCTGTCGACTGGCTGGCTGGCTCTGCGGGCTTCTCAGTCCGGTTTGGCAGTGGGTATGCACTCGCGGTGCGGGATGCGGGGCCTCCAGGGGGGCTAAGAGAACACAGCCGAGTGGCAAGCTTGTTTTAGAGGGATCGGACCGGATTGAAATTGGCCCCGGGGCTTAGGTTTGGAGCAAGCCCAGCAAGCCGCAGAGACGCTGGTGCCCCGATACTGGTCCGCGCTAGTGGCCCTCGTTCCCTCGTTGGTCTGTGCGGGCCGGGGAACGACTCCACTGTCAAAACAATATACCCGATGGCAAAAGGTTTCGTGTCGACTGATTCCTTTTTCAGGATTCCCAGCGTGTAGCTCAATTGAGATCAATCAACAATAACCAGGGAGAGCAGCCAAGTTTTAGTGAGTTCCATGTAATATTTTGTGGGCGTTGTCGAGAGGGACGGCCTCGGCGCCCTTGGGGATGAATCGCGCCGCGTTGCCGCGTTACGTGGCCCGCCACAAACCGGGCAGGGGGTTCGGTTCGTTCGATACAATCGATAAGGCGCGGCGAGGAGTGTGGCGTGTGTCGCGCCGCCCGTGAAAAAGGGCTTTATATAACGTCCGGAAGCGTGCGCCCCGCGCGCCCTGCGGTACAATGCGCGTCTCGCCGCGGGGCGCGGACGCGAACGCGAACCGCGGGGCGCGCGGGGCGCACGGGGCCTCCCCTCGCCTTGATTAGCGTAATTGTGTGGCCGCTTTGTCCCCGTCGGCCGCCGTCGGCGCGGACCCCGCCCGGAACCTGCCCGGACCCGAAGGACGGACCGCCATCGCCATCCCGATGACGACTAAATTGGCGGCGACTCTCCGAATGGCTCCGCGCGAGGCTCCGCGTCGTTCGGCGGCCCGTACAGTGGGCCAGAAGACCGGTGGAGGCGGCCAAAACTCTAGACGCGTTTTCAGCTCCAGAGTCGCTAAACAGGACTCCAACCGAGCGGTTGACCCCACCAATGGATTCCTTGTTTGGAGAGCAATCCATTGGTGGGGTCACACGTTCGGTTCGAGTCCCATTTAGCGACTCTGGAGCTGAAAACGCTTCTAGATTTTTGGCCGCCTCCGCCGGTCTTCCGGCCCACTGTGGCCCGGCGCAGCGGCCCGGCCGGTCGTCAGTCGTCACCACCGCTAATAGGCTGGAATATAGAACGAGGCGAGGCGCGAGGCGAGGCGCGATTCGATCCGCTAAACTGGCAAGCCGCGCCAAACCAGCCCGCCGATCCCGACGAGTCGCCCCGTCGCTCTGTCTCTCTCGCTCCGCCGCGGGACGGCGGGGACGGCCCGTGAGTGCGAGAGAGACGACGCCAGTCTGCAGTGGCGATGCCAGCGCGCTCGGCTAATTAGCTCCCGCACCGCGAAACCCGAACCAGCCGTCGTCGCGCCCAGCGCGCCCAGCGACACACGATCCACTCCCGGCTCCAGCACGCCGATTGCCGCCAGGGCCTTCGCCGCCGTGTCTCTCTCGCACCCCTAGGCGTGGCCCATGAGTGCGAGGGGGGCGAAATGTTGGCAGTGGGTCCACGGGCCGAGATGCAAAGCGAGGCGATATGGCGGCAAATGTGGAGCATGCAACCTCGGCGACGACGGCGACGAGGGGTACCTCGACGGCGACGCGCAGGGCCACGCGCCAGGCCTGCACGCCCACGGCCGGCGCTAGCTAGCGTTACCTAGCGTTAGCCGAGAGCGGGGCGGGGCTAGGGGGCGCGGGGTGGAGAGCGGCGCTAGCGGGGTTGCGTCACGTGTTCGGTCATTGGAACCGGTTGGGCCCTCTGGACGGCACCCCGCACTGCACCCCGCACCGCACCCCACGGAGCGCAGCGCGGAGGGTTGGCCTGCCCGCCGTCACCATTGCAGGCGCTGCTCCGTGCACTCCGTGCGGGGGCGACTTCTCGCTCCTCGGACTGAATCGAAACGCCGACGCGCTGCCACTCCGAGAGCATGATGTACCTCGACAACAACAACAATGCGCCGTTTCTCGGCCTGCAGCGCGTTGCGCGGCTTGGCGCGGCCCGTGAGGGGCGGCGGGGCGGGTCAGGGCACGGACTATACAGCCCGGCCTTATTAAAAGTAAAGCAAGTCATCAAATTCCATTTGGGCCCTGCCGCTCTGCCGCTGCGCCCTGGCGTGTATGGCCGCAGACTCCTGCTGCTGCTCCTGATCCTCCTCTTGTTGTTCTGGCCGTCCCCCATGCAGTCATGCAGTCCCGTACCGCGCTGTGCCCAGGCTGTGCCAGGCCTGGCCGCGGCCGTGTCGGACCGGCCCACCCGGCACGCCGTAGAGTGGGGCTTTGCGCCCCCGCCCGCCCCGCCCGCCGCCCCGCCCCGCCCCGCCCCGCCGCGCCGCGGCCGCGACGCGCTCCGGCCAGTGACCAGGCGGGGCGGGGCGGGGCGGGGCGGGGCGGGGCGGCCGGCGTAAGGCCAGGCGGCTCTGCATTCCAAAGAGTGTCGCCTTGACAAAGCAGGCGGCCCCACGGGAAGCGGCAGCTGGGCTGGAGAAATGCTGGAGAAATGCTGGAGCCGGTCACGCGGCCGCCGGGGTGGGCTGCGGGCCTGCGGGCCTGCGGGCTGGAGAACTGGAAAAAGTACCTCAAATGGTGTCACATGGGCTTAACCCCGCCCCCTCTGCCCGCTGGACCAGAGTCCCGGACCGCGGCGGACCGCGGCGTGCAGGCGAGGAGAGGCTTTATCAAGATGCATGGATGCACGTCAGCATGCCGGCCGAGCGCCGGCCGAGGTGCCGACCGTCCCACCGAACAGGATTCTTCACTCAGACGCTTATTTCATAATGGCGCGGCGCGCGGCCGAACGCCGAGCAGCCGCCGAATCGCCTGAAAAGCTTTTAGGATTGAGCCCCTCCCCTCCGATTGGTCTAACCATCTGCCCCTTCTTGTGTTTCAGCCGCTCCGGCGACGGCGGCGCGTCGTCGTCCGCCTCGGGCGCGTCCGGTTCCGGTTCCGGCTCGTCGGGCTCTTCCGGTGCCGGCGCCCTGAGCCGCTGGCTGCGCGAACTGCGGCCAGGAGGCGGCGCCTCCAAGCAGACGGCGGCGGCGGCGGCGGCGTCTGAGGCGTCCGCGGCGACGCCGAGCGCGACGACGCCGTCGCGGTCCAGCGCCGTCTACCAGAGCGAGGGCAAGGGCGCGCGGCGGCGCCGGGACCGCGAGAAGCGGCGCCACTCCTTCAACGAGCCGCAGCCCCCGGCCAGGTGAGTGTCGACTCGTCGACGGCGAGGTGCCCGCCCGCCCGCCAGCCCGCCCGCGCGGCCACGGACGCCTCGTGCATTTCTTTTTATCATCTCAAAGGTCTGGATGAGCGACCTTTCCTCCCGAGGGGCGGCTCGGGGCGTGGGGGGGGCGGGGCGTGGCGGGGCGCGGCGGGGCGCGGCGGGCGTGGGGGCGTGGCGGGGCGGGGGGCGGGGCGTGGCGGTGGGGCGTCGGGCGGGGGGCGCGGGGGGGCGTGGCGGGCGTGGCGGGGCGGGGGGTGCGCTGCGGGGCGTGGCGGCGTGGGGGCGGGGCCGGCCGCGTGCCCGGATGGGGCTGCGCCATCCTCCAGTTTATTACTTTCTCAGTTCAACACCTTCAGCACATCTCTGAATCGTTTCCGACATTCGCCGCGAGATGGCCGGGGAGGGGCGAAAGGTGGCGGGTAACTGTAATGGCACGATATCGTGTTGTGGCTCCCCGGCCGCCACGCCACTGCCACGCCGTACCCACCTCGGCGCCATGCACGGGCACTGCTGCATCAAAAGGCATGTCAACGGCTGGCCACCTCCTCTTCCTGCCGGCCTCTCCCTGCTCCCCACGCCCCCCGTGTCCGTGTACCCCGCGATGCAGAATGGGATGGCAGTTTTATTCTAAAACGGAAATGCTCCGCGCGGGGGCCGGGCAGGGCCGGGCAGGGATCTTTGTCACAAGAACATTTCAAAGTGCCGTGCGCCCCGCTAGTCTCGTGCCGCACTGCCAGCACTGCCAGCCGCGAGATGGAAGGATGAAAACGGCACAGCCCCGCGAGGCCTTGAGCTTGGAGCCTTCGAGCCCGAGGAGTGCCTGATATTCATTTGTTGCCTACTCGCCCCGCCCCCCCGCCCCGCCCCGCCCCCCGCCCCGCCCCGCCGCGTCCCGCCGCGCTCGAATTGGAGCGAAAGCACTTTCCTTTCCAGTGTTGGATTATTCTTTTCCGAGCGACCCCGCCCCGCCTCGCCCCGCCGTGATCCGAGCCGCGATGATGCTTTGGTCGAGTTTTGATTCCGTTATTGCGAGTCGTTGCCGGGGTTGCAGCGGGGCTGCCCAGCAGGGAAGTCGCCGCGGGTGGGATGGGACTCGAAAGACTCCAAGACTCGACCTCCTGGATTGCAGGCCGGGCCTCTTCGCCCTGTCTCTCTCGCACTCGCACTCGTGCCGTTGCGGTGTGAGAGAGACAGAGAGAGCAGCAGCTCGCGAACCGAGCGCGGACCGCCCATCGGGCACGCCGTGCACTTTTTATTTGCATTTTTAGCTTTCGATCCGATTATTTTCCCGCGTTTGTTCCTGTCTTCCTCATAGAACCCACAGTAACACGCGGTTGATTAACCGCGCTGTAGGGTAGTATTTTTCTTTGGTCGTGTCGTCCTGGTCGTCCTGGTCGGCCCTCGCCGATGGTTGTTCCGCGTGTACTGCCCAGCTTGGCGCGCGGCAGGAAATCCTTATCCATGTTTGGTCCCCGCTCCTATAAATACCCGGCCAAGTGTCGCAGCGGGCGCGGCCGGTCGGACTAGACCGGACTGGCTATTAGCAGGGGCGGGGCGGGGCGGGGCGGGGGGCGGGGGCCGCGGATTGCCTCGTGTCGGATCGGATCGGCCGGCATCGGATCTGCCACGGTGGCGTCTTGACAGTCTTGACGGCTCTGTCAAGATCAGCAGGCCGGGGCCGACCGGGCCAGGCGAGGAGCGGGGCGGCGGGGCGGGGCGGGGCGGGGAGGGGCGGGGCGCGCGCGCCGGAGCCGGCGGAATGGCCGCTGCGGCTCCGCGGTTATTTATCACTTCACTGCAAAGCACTCTCGATGCCCATAAGTCTGCCGCAAGCTCCGCAAGCTGCACAAGCTGCGCAAGCCCACCGCGGTTGCAGATTCACCGTGCGTGGGGTGGCGGTGCACCACGGCGGCGGCCGTCTGTACGGCGGTCTGTACGGCGGCCTGGTGCACGGTGTGGGCCACGCAGCTTCCCGACGCTGCTGCGCCGACGCGCGGCCCTCCGCGACCAAGGACGACGGACGACGCCGTGCTCCGACAACCTGTCCGGGGCGCCGGGCTGCGCCGGGCGGGCGGTGCCGCGTAGCGCCGCTCAGTGCGTGACCCCGTACTTAGGCCCTTGCGTAACGGCATTAGGGAATGCGGATGTACACTGCTAGCAGCCTGCCTCCCTCTCACTCGTCATAATGGGGCGTTTCGTGGCGGCGCGAGAGGGACAGAGCGACGTGGCTCTGTTTGGAAGTCAGTCTGCAGCTGCAGGACGCGCGGGCGGCGCGCGCGAGCGAGCCTAGCGAGCCTCAGGCGGCAGGCACACTGCATGCATGATGCGTGCCCATGGCGACGCCCGTGGCGATGGGGCAGTGCTGCATTTGGCACCGGCATGGCCTGGCCTGGCCGGTGGCCGTCATCTTCATGGATGTGAGTGGGTGTCCCTGAGTGAGAGTGTCTAGCGAAGGGGCCCGCCCCGCCCCGCCCCGCCTGCCCCCACCGCGCTGCGCGCTGCTCGCTCTTTGCCCCGTAGGGAGCAAGCCTTACCGCCAGCAGCCGAGCCGCCCCGCCGGGGCTGGCAGCCTGGCAGCTGAGCCCCCACCCCCGACCGCCAGCCAGCCAGCCAGCAGCCAGCCAGCCGCTCGCTCAGTCGTTTGCCGATCTCCGGACCAAGAGGGTGTCTCGTGCGCGCGCCCGTCACCGTGTCACTCCGAGTGCCGCGACGGTGTCTAACCAATGTGACGAGGACGTGACGAAACGTGACGCGGCGTGACGCGCGAGTGCGAGTGAGTGCACGCGAGTGTGCGAGTGCAGTGTACAGTGCAGTGATCGGATACCCATACCAGCGCTGCATCCCCGGAGCGACCGCGTCAGGTACGGGTTGCTCTTGAAGCACACTAGGACAGGTCACCCCAAATGTGAAATGTGCGATTTTTGAATGTCTTGCTGTCGGTCAGCCTAAGCACTAAGCACGCCCCAGCGGAGACTGAGCTGTGCTGACTGAATCGTTGTTATCGCTGTTTCTCGCACAATGCCGCCAGAAAAGTAGGCAAGAAGTAGGACGAACACCCCGGTGTGCGGCGGGTTGCCTACGAAGCAGGTTCTCGTCGGGTGAGAAAATGCCTCTTGGGTAGGGTGAGGAGACCCTGCCCTCTGCGCACGCCGGTCACCGGTGCGCTTGCTCTACTTTTGCCTCCTTTTCCGGAAGACACCGCCGTTGGGACGTCTCGTTGATAGAGACAGATCTCCGAAGCGCCGTGTAGTACCGAATCAAGTTAGGGGTTCCAACTAGCAGCCTGAATCGGTGTGCGAGATATCGAACTAAACGGCGAAGACGCCGAGGACAAGGCTCACCGGGTGGAGGGCCTCGGGGTTCGCTGCACAGTGGGCCAGAAGACCGGTGGAGGCGGCCAAAACTCTAGACGCGTTTTGAGCTCCAGAGTCGCTAAACGTGACTCGAACCAAGCGTGTGACCCCACCAATGGATTGCTCTCCGAACGAGGAATCCATTGGTGGGTTCACACGTTCGGTTCTAGTCCTGCGTAGCGACTCTGGAGCTCAAAACGCGTCTAGAGTTTTGGCCGCCTCCACCGGTCTTCTGGCCCACTGTGCGCTGCTCGCTGTTCGCCTTGCTGGCCGTGGAGTGGAAGGCCCTCAAGCGGACAGGTCCGTGCCTGCCTGGGCAGCATGCTGGGCATCAGCCAGCCCGAGCATTGGGGTGTTGGCCTTGCCTGCAGAATCCGGGCTGATTTCCGTCACATCGGCCAGCCGTCTGATTCCGAGCACTGCTTTCGTCGCTCTGTCTCTCTCGCACTCATGGGGCGGTCCGTAGGGGTGCGAGAGGGACAGAGTGACGGAATCAGAGGCAGCCAGAGGCAGCCAGCCTCGGCCTGACAGTGGGGTGTCGACGGGAAGGGGCACCCAGTGCTAGACCGCTGGGTGTGCTAGCGCTAGCTAGGCGTGCTGGATCGCACCCATGAGCTGTCACCGCGGCTCTCGCGGCCTCCGTCTCCGTCTCACTCACGGAGCGTGTCCTGCAGGTGCGACAGAGACAGCGACGAAATGACCCTCGGCATGAGTCTATACTGTCGCGCCTAGCAGCGCCCGGGAGTCAGGCAATCCAGATGCCTGAGAGGTCGTTCGCTCCCCCTGCCCCCTCCCCCTCCCCCTCCCCGCTGAGCCTAAAACAAAACCGCCACTGGCTTTGCGCGGGCCGGTCGGCCGGTCGTGGCGTGGGCAGCAGCTGCTGTTTCTCCGGCGGTCCTGGACCAGTCGCCGCCCCGGCCGCCCCGCCCCGCCCCGCCCCGCCCCGCCCCGCCCCGCCCCGCCCCGCCCCGCCGGGCGTCCGGCCGTCCCGGTTTTTCGCGTTTGGAATTGATTTCAATAATTTGATGGGCCGTCGCGATGCGGTGCGGCCCGGGCGCGGTGCAGCCTGGTGCAGCAACAGGTTCCCATTCAGGAGACTCATTCCGGACTGTCCTTCTCGCACTCCTCGGGCGTCCCCTGCGGGTGGGAGAGAGACAGAGCGACGAGTCTCGGAGTCGGTCTGCGGACCTCTTAGCAGCTCTGGTGCGCGAGCCATTATTTTCACGTGCCTCGCGATGGCTGTCGTGTCGCGCCTTGCCGAACCCGCGACGGGCGGGGCGGGGCGGGGCGGGGCGGGGCGGGGCGGGGCGGGGCGGGGCAGGTGAGCATTGGCGCCATACCGTCGTACGACCAAGGGCCATGGGGGCACTCACTCGAGCCACCTTAATCGGAATAATCGGACGATTCTAATCGTGGTTAATCACCTGTAATTATCCTCCAGCCCTAGCGAGCATCCCCCCCCCCCAACCTCCCTGCCCTCTACACACACACACTCCCGTACGCCGCACGTGTGCGTGAGCGCCTGGTGTGGTGGTGGTCTGTGCTCACTCAAGGGGCTTTCAGGTACGGCTGCGTGACAGGGGACGGGACGGGGAGGGAAGCGGACCAAGTGCTCTGTGTGTGTGTGTGTGTGAGAGAGAGAGAGAGAGAGAGAGAGAGAGAGAGAGAGAGAGAGAGAGAGAGAGAGAGAGAGGAGTGTGTGTGTGCGTGTGTGTGTTGCTGGGGCACCTTGCCGACGAACGGAACGAAATGCCTGCATTCTTCGATATTGCTCATCGTATTACGGGAGGGCGAATGGAGCGTAGTTTCCACACAGTGTAACACGAGCAAAAAGGACGAGGAAAACAGTTTTATGCTTGTGCCTGGTTGTGTTGCATTCCTCCTTTCATCCGTCAGAAGCTTTTTATTATTTTTTTGCGCAGGGGGAGGGGGAGGGGAATGTTGGCCGACACTACAAAAATGGATCGAGCCGGAAACACCCTGCCCAGTGTGTCGTATGGTCCATTCAGTGAATCCTACGAGCAAAACAAAAGATCGAACCCTTATAACGCACCGGAACAGCACTCGGACAATGAGGCCCCCAGTGGGGCTGTGGCTGTTTAACTTTCCTTTGAGGGCGGCGAGGACAGGGTTCACTGAATGCACCATAGGACTGTCGTAGGCCCCAACAAGCAGTCCACCGAGAGACTCGCGCCATGTCGCGCTGTCGCTCCGTGCGCGGGAACCCTAGAGGGACCTCTGGGGGTTCCCGGTTCCTGGACCGTTTTTTGGCAGAGGCCCCCGTCGCCCATAGTAAGTCCCCGTTTGCACCTGTGACTCATGGTCCGAAACGAAGACAGAGGCCAGGGACGCCAGGCGGAGCAGCCGGGCGCCCCCCGGGACACCCGGCGTCCTGGACACCGCCCATGCCCCGCAGCTAGCCAGCCAGCCAGCCTCTCGGCATCCTTGGCGTCCAGCCGCATACCGTCCGGGGCTGCTCGAAGGTTGCGAATATTCAGCAAGCCAAGCCTCTGGCAGCCTCTGGGCCCTAATGGTCTGGTCCCCGGGGCCCGGGGCCCGCCGCCGCGCGCGGGGGTCGCGCAGTGCGGCGCGCGGTCGGAGCAAAAAACAAAAGTAAAAGATAAAAGAAAAGCAAAAAGGCGACCTTAGGCCTGGCTCGGGCCGCTGCCGCTACGCCGTGCTACGCTGCCGGTCGGCTGGCCCTGCTGGCTGGCATGCCGGCGGCACACTATAACTCTCCGACAGGTCGCCACTTCCACTTGCTGCTACTTGCCCACCTTGCCGAGCTGCCGAGCCGGGCACAGCCAGCACCGCCCGGCTGTGCCTCCGTCTGCATCTCGCCAGCCAGGCAGCCGGCCAGCCCAGCCGGGTCCGACGGGCAGTCTGGCAACTCCGCCCCGACGGCCGCCCAGCGCCGTCCCGCCGCCAGCAGCCGCCAGGCCGTCTTCCTTCGTCCTGGTCTACTCGTGCTGCAGGGCCAGCAGGACGCTGCAGTGCACCAGCTGCATCCTGGGCTTCCTGGTGCCCGCGCGACACGGCGACACGGCGACACGGCCACGGAGGGCACGGCCACGGAGGGCACGGCCACGGAGGGCACGGCCACGGAGGGCACGGCCACGGAGGGCACGGCCACGGAGGGCACGGCCACGGAGGGCACGGCCACGGAGGGCACGGCCACGGAGGGCACGGCCACGGAGGGCACGGCCACGGAGGGCACGGCCACGGAGGGCACGGCCACGGAGGGCACGGCCACGGAGGGCACGGCCACGGAGGGCACGGGCCGGCAGACCTGCAAATGAAGAGGCCCCCCTCCCCCTTTCGGCCCCGGCGTGACAAAGTGCCCCCCGAAGCGGAGCGGCCAGTGGGCCAGCCAGGGGATTGGCGACTCGTTCGGGGCGTTGCAGGGCGTTGCAGGCTTGGTTCCTGGAGGCTGCTTGGAGGCTCCAGCCAGGCAGCGCGGCTGTGACAGACTCCAGATTGAAAGGTCCCGATAGGGCCGACCGACTTAATCATCTCATCTTACTCTCTCCGTAGTTGTTATTTATTATTACTTTTCACACTTCGACCCGCACCTTTCTCCAGGAAGTCCCCGATGTCTATCTTGTTTGCCGCGCCGCAGCCGCGCTGTTTCGTTTGTTTTGAGTTTCGTTGTCGTGTTTTGAGTTTGTGCCTTTTTTTCCCGTTCCGCGCGCCGCTTTTCGTGACGGGGCAATGCATCGAACGCGATGGCCTCCCGAGATGGGCGTCGGCGAGGCGAAGTCGATGTCGATGTCGGAACTGGCGCGTTGACCGAGGCTGCACTGGCGCGTTGCCGCGTTCCCGGCCAGGGCCGCCCAAATCCCAAATCCGCGCCCGAGCGCCGTTCTTTCCGAAACTGTGCCCGGGGCTGCGCTTCGGCCGAACAGGCTGGCCGCGCCGGGTAGGGGCGTTGGGGCGTGTTCGGTGTGGTAACCCTTTCGCTCCAGAACGGACGGAACTGGGACACTAACGCGCCATTGTTGCCCTGGCCGCCCTGGCCATGGCCAGCCACGGCCGCGATGGTGATGGCCGCGTGCCGCAGTCCAGGGTTCGAATCCCGGGCGCGGCCGCCGTGCTCGGCTCCTCTATTTTCATCCTCCTCCGCCCGCGCCGCGGGGTGCCGCGCACCTGTGTGTGCAGTACTGCACCACTGTACTGTACTGCTCCGTATCGGCCTTTTCGGCAATGCAAGGCGGCCTACAATGGCATTGGCTCAAGTGTTCTTTTCTCCAGGCGCTGTGTTGTGGATTCGGAGTGTGGGCCGGGCCCAGGGCCGGGCCGGCCGGGCTACCTGACCGCTGCGACCACAGGTGCGCGGCCGGGCCGTTGCCGCTCACGGCCTCGCCGGGGAGCCGGGGCGTCCCACCGCGTGTTTTCTATCTGGAAGGACTATTACGTATGAAGAGTGGGAAATGTCATTGGAAAGTGGCGGCGGTGCACCTTATTACGGCCGCCATGAAAAAGTGATGACTTTGACCCACGTAAGACCGAGCGACGTCGAGCGTCGCGACGCCGCCATTATGTCTTCCCCTGCCGCCGCCGCCGCCGTGGAGAGCCGGACGGCGGTGGCGCGGTGGCGGTGGAGAGGCGGACTCGAGAGACTCGAGAGACGCGAGGGACAGGTGCAGCGGCGCGACCCTCGTCCACCCCGTCCACTCCATGACCGTGCAAAGCGGATTCGGCACGCCGCGCGGGGTGGCGCGGCGCAGCGGCGAGCGCGGAATGCCCCGTGGAATGGCATGCACAGACAAACAATCGGCAGGCACGCCGTCGTGTGTGTGTGTGTGTGTGTGTTATGCTCTGCAAAAATACCTAAACATGGAGTGACTAGGACTGTCGATGCCACTTCAATACTTGCTACGCGCGTGCGTGCATGTGTGTGTGTGTGTGTGTGTGTGTGTGTGTGCGTGTGTGTGTGTGTTAGCCAGCGCCGGCCAGCGCTTGAAGTGCGTTTCACCGAAGAGTTATTGTGTGACCCACATGGCGCGCCGAAAGGCGCACATGAGCTTTTGTGCGTCACCTTTCGCTGATGCAAGCCGGACTGCAGTCCACGCCTCTCGGCCGCCGCGAGCGAGCTGCGCCGCGCCACGCCACGCCGGGCCACGCCACGCCACGCCACGCCGGGCCGCAGCAAAGATGACGAAAAGCAGTGACAGAAGCGACGCGGTGGCGTGCCGGTGGCGTGCCGGGCAGGCTGTGCTCGCTGTGCTCGCTCACTGTGGGTTCGGCTGTTATTGCGTCGTTTGTGATTCACACGAAGTGACTCACGGCTGCCGTCCCGTCGTCGCCCCGATCGTCGCCTTCGACCGTGGGCCTCTTTCTCTCCCGCCCTGCCCGCCTCGCCCGCCTCTCTCTCGTTGATTCCGAGTGTTTGCCCCTCCATTCTGGAGGTCACCCTGATAGAGACCTTCGTGGAGACCCTCATGGAGAGTCTCATGGAGATCCTCCTAAAGATTCTCATAGAGAGACCGTAATTGAGATTCTCATACAGAGAGGTGGGGGTAGGTACTGTATTCCATAGGCAGCCTTCATCGGGCGTTCCAGGCGGGTGCTGGAGCCTCGCTCTAGAATGGACTATGCGCCCGCGTTCGTCCGCCAGCGTGCGCGCTTGGCTCTTTCCTTCCTTCCCGGCTTGCCAAAAAGACGAGAAGGCAGCGACGGTGGACGCGGCGTGCGTCGGCCAGTGTAGCGACAGCACAATGGCGGAGTATGGAGTGCGTGCGAGACTCGGCCCGGGTGTTGTCCATTCCACGGCGAGGTGCCGCGGTACGGCGGTACGGCGCGGTGTCGTGTCGCTGGAGAAAATTTGTCGATGTTATCATTGGGCCGTCATTCCGCGGTTCGCGAGGCGTGCCCAGCCGCGCCCCGCCTAGGCTGGCTGCCTGCCTGCCTGCCTGGCTGCCTGCCTGCCTGCCTGCCTGCCTGCCTGCCTGCCTGCCTGCCCTGCCTGCCTGCCCTGCCTGCCCTGCCTGCCTGCCCTGCCTGCCTGTCTGCCTGCCTGCCTGCCTGCCTGCCTGCCTGCCTGCCTGCCTGCCTGCCTGCCTGCCTGCCTGCCTGCCTGCCTGCCTGCCTGCCTGCCTGCCCTGCCTGCCTGCCTGCCTGCCTGCCTGCCTGCCTGCCTGCCTGCACTGAAAAAAAATTTCAGTATATCCAACGGACATAACATTTTTTCTTACTGAACCGTACAGTAGAATATCGTCAGCTGGGAATTCAAGTAGAATTTACGGAACGGCCATTCCGTAGACGCTACTACAAAATTGTTGTGGATGCTACTGGTCGCGTACAGTAAATGGGACGGCTGGTCAAAAGCAGTCGGGGGAGGGGGCGCGCCCAGCCTCACCCCACCCCCTTTCCCCTTCCACACTCGTCAATCCTTGCTTTCGACTTAGCTCGCTGCGACGAATTGCGACGGCCACGACTCGGAGTTGAACCCGGGCCGCCCGATCACAGAGCCATGACTGTACCACTCAGCCATGCCTGCGCGTTGAAGGCCTCGCATCTGGAGACGGTACACAACGGTGCGGCCCGGACAAAAGCGTCTTCAGAGGAGCGAGGGAGGGGGAAGCGCGCGGGTGGAGCCGAGGGCTCCGGCGGGGGTGAGGTGGTGTGGGGTGGGGGGCCCGACGATAGGGCTGGGCGGTTTTTCAATATATTGACTTCAATTTCAATATTTTTTATATTGAAATTTCAATATCGGCATATTGAAATGACCAATATCAATATTCGATATTGATATTGGTCTCAATATCTCAATACATGATATTGATCTCAATATTTCAATATCTGATATTGAAGTCAATCCAGCGCTAAACGACTGTTTTTCAACGCAAATGTGGCTTGTTTAGCCTTGTTTGTTTCACCACCGTTCTAGAACTTGCTTGTATTCCATATGAACCCATGAAACCTCATCTTAAAGGGGACCATACTGAAATAACAGGAAAAGTAGCGATATACATCGGCAACTTTGGCCCGTCCCGTAGGTTCATTAAGAAATGTGCGAATGGCGGCCACTGTGTCCAATCTAGTTGCCGTAAAAGGCCTCCCTCAACGTCCTAGTATTCTCAAGACCCTACTCTTTCATGCCCTGTATAGGGAAGACGTTGACCACAACGATTTTGCCTTTGACCGCAACGATTTAGGGACCAAAGTTGGTCAAAAAGTGGCCGAATCTCGGAAATTTGCTGATTTTGCTGACTTTGGGCGGCCACTGTGTCCAATCTAGTTGCCGTAAAAGGCCTCCCTCAACGTCCTAGTATTCTCAAGACCCTACTCTTTCATGCCCTGTATAGGGAAGACGTTGACCACAACGATTTTGCCTTTGACCGCAACGATTTAGGGACCAAAGTTGGTCAAAAAGTGGCCGAATCTCGGAAATTTGCTGATTTTGCTGACTTTGGGCGGCCACTGTGTCTAATCTAGTTGCCGTAAAAGGCCTCCCTCAACGTCCTAGTATTCTCAAGACCCTACTCTTTCATGCCCTGTATAGGGAAGACGTTGACCACAACGATTTTGCCTTTGACCGCAATGATTTAGGGACCAAAGTTGGTCAAAAAGTGGCCGAATCTCGGAAATTTGCTGATTTTGCTGACTTTGGGCGGCCACTGTGTCTAATCTAGTTGCCGTAAAAGGCCTCCCTCAACGTCCTAGTATTCTCAAGACCCTACTCTTTCATGCCCTGTATAGGGAAGACGTTGACCACAACGATTTTGCCTTTGACCGCAACGATTTAGGGACCAAAGTTGGTCAAAAAGTTTCCGAATCTCGGAAATTTGCTGATTTTGCTGACTTTGGGCGGCCACTGTGTCTAATCTAGTTGCCGTAAAAGGCCTCCCTCAACGTCCTAGTATTCTCAAGACCCTACTCTTTCATGCCCTGTATAGGGAAGACGTTGACCACAACGATTTTGCCTTTGACCGCAACGATTTTGGGACCAAAGTTGGTCAAAAAGTGGTCGAATCTCGGAAATTTGCTTATTTTGCTGACTTTGGACGGCCACTGTGTCCAATCTAGTTGCCGTAAACGGCCTCCCTCAACGTCCTAGTATTCTCAAGACCCTACTCTTTCATGCCCTGTATAGGGAAGACGTTGACCACAACTTGTGTGGGAGCGGCAGCCTCACAAAGTTGGTCATGAAGGGTAAAAACAATGATGATCGGGGGCCTTTTGCGGTCTTATCTGCCGGGGCCTTTTGGGGGCCAGTCCGAGCCTGGCTGCTCTCAATGTATGATATGGATATATCATCGTTTCCTACCTTTTCTTGTCTTATTCCTTTCATTTTACTCGATCTACTATTTCCGATATTTGCGTTTTTCAATAGTTCAATTTTTCAATATTTCAATTTTTCAATTTTTCAATATTTCAATATCTCAATATTTATATTGACAGTCAATATATTCAATATCAATACCAAATATTGATATTGAGAGAAATTTCAATATTTTAAATATTGGGTATTGATATTGAAATATAAAAACCGCCCAGCCCTACCCGACGACTAAGGTGCAGTAGCATCCACCGGACTGCAGTAGCATTTACTGTACGGCGCGCACTGAACTGTTCAGTAGAATCCACTGCCACTCGAACAGTAGCAGGTATTGCGCGCACAATACAATATACTGCAAAGGGGTCTACTGAACGCGTTCAGTAGAATCTACTGGAACAGTTTTTTCAGTGTGCCTGTCTGCCTGCCTGCCTGCCTGCCTGCCTGCCCTGCCTGCCTGCCTGCCCTGCCTGCCTGCCTGCCTGCCTGCCTGCCTGCCCTGCCTGCCCTGCCTGCCTGCCTGCCTGCCTGCCTGTCTGCCTGCCTGCCTGCCTGCCCTGCCTGCCTGCCTGCCCTGCCTGCCTGCCTGCCTGCCTGCCTGCCTGCCTGCCTGCCCTGCCTGCCCTGCCTGCCTGCCTGCCTGCCTGCCTGCCTGCCTGCCTGCCTGCCTGCCTGCCTGCCCTGCCTGCCCTGCCTGCCTGCCTGCCTGCCCTGCCTGCCCTGCCTGCCTGCCTGCCTGCCTGCCTGCCTGCCTGCCTGCCTGGACGGCCTGCCCTGCCTGCCTGCCTGCCTGCCTGCCTGCCTGCCTGGACGGCGGGCCGGCGCGCAGTTTAAATGATTTTGATTTATACTGGCGCAGGACGGTCCCACGGTGCCGCGCCGCCACGCCGTGTTCGGCTGTTCGGCGGGCCGCGCGGTGCCGCGCCGCCAACGGCCTCCTCGCGGGGCCCCGCGGAGCTCGGCGCGGAGCTTGATCGCGGACTGGGCGATAAACGTTGGGAAAGGACCGCTTGATCCACTTGGTGATGGCTTTCTTATTGATTAAAAATGTGTTTGTGGGCAATGATGGATGAATGGCCGTGATGGCGTGCCGGAGCTGAGGCTGCTGGATGCTGCTGGCTGGTCCGCCTGGCCCATGGCCTGGCCGGCCGGGTGGGGGTGCTGCTGGAATGCTGGAATGCGAGGCTGGCGCTGGAGGGGCTGCAGTGGCTGCAGTGGCTGCAGCCTCCTGGCTCCGGCGGCCGAGCAGCGCCCCCGTCTCTCTCTTTCTCGCACGCACGGAGCGCCCCGCAACAGAGACAGGGCGACGCACAGTGGGCCAGAGGACCAGTGGAGGCGGCCAAAACTCTAGACGCGTTTTGAGCTCCAGAGTCGCTAAACAGGGCTCGAACCGAACGCGTGACCCCACCAATGGATTCCTCGTTCGGAGAGCTATCCATTGGTGGGGTCACACGTTCGGTTCGAGTCCCATTTAGCGACTCTGGAGCTCAAAACGCGTCTAGAGTTTTGGCCGCTGCACCGGTCTTCTGGACCACTGTGCGACGAAGCACTATTCGGCCTGCTGCTGGCACGCTGGCACAAGGGCAGCCCTCTGGAGGACTCAATCGAGGGCTGCATAAGGCTGGCAGGGCTGGCTAGGTAGAGCACCAGATAGGAGCCAGATAAGGGGCGATGATGTGTCGTTCTGCATGAGGGCGTGCGGGGCGTGGTGGGGCCGGCCGGAGGGAGGGCCGGCTAGTGAATGAGCAGCCCGGGAACCGTAGCGCGCGCGCGCGCGCGCGTGTGTGTGTGTGTGTGTGTGTGTGTGTGTGTGTGTGCGCGCGTGTGTGTGTGTGTGTGTGTGTGTGTGTGTGTCCGTTTCTTTCTTTGATTTTACGGAAAGATTACACCTGGAGAGACAGCGGGATGGGAATGAGAAGGAAAAACTTGCGTTCGGGGATTCGGGGATTCGGGGATCGCAAAGCGTGGAATGGCGTCGGCCCGTCATTATCTCATCGGCAAGGAGCAAAGAGATTCGACACGGCGAATTTTGTGTTTCGTTCTTGTTGTTGTTGTTATTCTTTTTTTCCCGGACCGTTTTAATCTTTTGTGATTAAGGTCCTGATGATGCGACCGGTACGAATATGAGACCCTGTTTCCAGCCATTGCGCGGCGTGGCGGGGCGTAACCGTGGCAACCCGAGGCGCTGCCGCCGCTCTCTCTCTCTCTCTCTCTCTCTCTCTCTCTCTCTCTCTCTCTCTCTCTCTCTCTCTCTCCCCTCTCTCCCTCTCTCTCCATGCCGTTCCAGTCCTTTTGTCGCGGCGGCAGGAAGGTATCGGATGTCGTGCAGCTGACGCGGCCCGTCGCGTGACGCGTGCCCCCTCCACGCCCCTCCACGCCGCCGTGCCCCACGCGTGGCGGTGCGTGGCTCGCGTTTTGGCGGTGGAGGAGAACGCCGTGGTGCCGGACCATGCCGGACACGCGTGGGGACCAGCAGGGACGCCGACGCCGGCCGGTCAGATGGCCCGGCAGCCAGGCAGCCAGATCAGGGTCCAGTCTCTCCAGTGGCCACGCCGCCGGCGGGAATGCAGTGCGTGCAGTGTAGGTACACTCCGCTGTGGCCGCCAAAAGTCAGCCCTTATCGCGATCTCCAGACATCGCTGCCTCTCTCGCACTAGTAGGGCATCCCCATGGCGTCCCGCACCGGTGCGATGGAGACGGGGCGAGGACGGCGACGCAGTGTGGCCGCACGCGTGGGGCGCGCGTCGGCGCACTTTCGATTTTCGACAACTTTCCCGACCGCGTCTTAGAGGTGACCAAAGCCGAGCTTATCCTGAAGTAGAAGACTGGATGCGAGGAAAAGTGTGACGGGGCCGAACTGATTGTGGATCCTCGTCTTCCTCGTCGTCCTCCCCCTCGTCGTGGTCTCAGGACCCTGCCCGCTGTTGACTCAACTCTGGCCTTACCTCTACCCCTTCCTCGCCGCCCCGCGCCCCGCCGCCGCGTCCCGCCGTCCGCCTGGCTGTGGAATGTTATCTGTGTGTGCTGGGCCCTCCTTGGCACGCCCCGCCCCGCCCCGCCCCGCCCCGCCGGCCCAGCCCATTCAGGCCAGACCGGCAGAGTCTCATCTGGAGGCTGGTCGCGTTCTGGTCCTGCAGGTCCGCCCCGTCCCGTCCTCCAGGACCTCGGCGGCCGAGGCTCGCCGGACTTGGCGCTCGATGGGCGACGGCCGATGGCCCAGGCCGCGCTCGTTACTCTTGGCGGATGGCAGATTTCGTGTCGTGGAGTCGAGCGAGTCAAGCCCAGGGCGCAGAGGGCGCTCTGAGTGGCCGGGTCCACCCGCCCCGCCCCGCCCCGCCCCGCCCCGCCCCGCCGCTTGGCGCTCGGCTTTGGCGCCGCAGCCTCCCTGAAAGGGCCGGCCCCAGCCGCCCGCTCGCCAACTGGTTTTGTTTATTGTTTTTTCTGCGCGTTCTGTGAGAGCATTTTTTGGCCGGGCAGCAACAAATCTGCGGTCGCTGCGGCGAATGCCTGTAATGTGGCGCCCCAGTGGGCCGCGGGGCCGCCCGCTCGGCGCGGCCCTCGGCTCGGCCCCTGACTCCCTGACCGAGCCGCCAAGCCGTGGCAGTGCCGTGGCGGTCGTGGCGGGGCGGGCTGACCGACTGTGCCGTGCTGACCCAATTATAATGCTTCATTTCATTTCCTTCTCGCTGCCCGGCGCGCTGGCATCACGCTGGCATCATGCTGGCATGCCGCGGATCGACGCTCGGCTCGGCTCGCCTCGCACGGCCCGCCCGAGCTCGCCCGAAGGTGCGGCTCGGCTCGGCTCGCGGCCGGGCGCCGGGGCCACGCCGGGGCGGAGCACCGCATGGAAAACCGCGGCCCGCAGCCCAACACGTTGCATGTGGAGATGGACGAGTCTAGCCGAGTGCAACGCGGCGCCGCGCCGACGCCATGGCGCGCCGGGCCGGGGTGATGGCCGTCTCTCGCCTTCGGTCTTCGGTCCGCCAAGCCGGCCGAGGAGATGACTCGCCGTGGTTCTCACCGTCGCACGGCGGGGGGCGCGGGCGGGGGCGCGGGTCAACTCAGTCCAAGCCACCGCCACGCGGCCACGCCAGAGAGGAGAAAAACATGGAAACAATGACAGAAAAATTGTCGGCCGAGACCGGCGGGCAAATGCGCGTAGCCGCGAGGCGGCAAGGCGGCGAGGCCCGCGGTGGAAGGATAAGGTTCGTGACAGGATGCCGCGGTGCCGGGAAAGCTTTATGGCACGCAGACCGTCCGGCGAATCCGGCCGCCCCGCCCCGCCCCGCCCCGCCCCGCCCGCGGCGCAACGCGCTGCAACGCGGTGACAACGGCGTCGTGATGACGGGGTCGCCGCTGTGACTTTCATTTCTTTTTGGTAAATTTGTCATCCTCGTTGTAGCGGTGGCGGCTGCGCCTGCAGTGGGCTTGGACGCGACAAGAAACGAGGCAGGCGGACTTGTCGCACGGCTTGACGCGCTGCTGGCGCTGCTGGCGCTGCTGGCGCGGCGGGGCGCTGCGAAGCCTAATTTGACAGCGGATCGCTCTTCTTGGTGTCGTGGCGGCCGCGGTGGCGGCGTCTGTGCGACACACTGTCCGAGGGAACTTGTAGCGGGGCTGCAGTTTGGCCGATAGTAGTAAAGGTACCCTACCTTTACTACTGCCGATTCCAAGCTCAAGTCCTCGACGCTCTGATGCACTCATGGGGCGAGACAGAGAGACAGCGCGACGAGGCACCGTGCGGAACCGCTCTGCAGTTGGAATGGGATTCTGGCTCCGCCGGCTTCGCGGAGTGCGCCGGGCTTTCTCCCTACTTTGCCTTGATAGCGATTGCGCCCGAGGCTCGCCCGCTCGCCGCCCACTACACTGTGGGCCGCCACCCGCCGCCTCGCCTCGCCGCCCTGCTTATTGGAACCGCAATCAGGACTCATCGGCTGTCTCTCTCGCACCAACCGAGACGCGACATGAGTGCGAGAGAGACACAGTGCCTGGTGCTGGAGTGGGCCCCGCGGCCTGTTTCGCATTGCCTCGCACACTGCCCCTGTTTGGCTGCACTTTGGAAACAGCCCGGCCGAGGCCGCGCCGGCCGCGCGCCCTTGTGGGTCTTCTCTCTTCTCTTCACCGCGTCGCCGCGTCGCGCCGGCCGCTTCGGACTTCGAGCGGAGTGACGGAAGCCTCAGGACGCCGCAGCCCTCTGCAGAGGGCTCAGAGCATTGCCCAGAGGCCCCCGAGGCCTAGAAGCCCAGAGGGGGTGGCGGGGGCGGCGCGCGGGGGTGGACGGTGGACAAGCAAGGTTACTGGCCAGCCGGCCATCCGCACAGCCACTTGCTGAGCGGCGCCGCTGCGTCACCGTCTCGCCGCCGTCACCGCGATCTTCGAGGAGAAGACGCCTCGTGAGATGCTGCGCGCTAGTGAGGTGAGGCAAGCGTTGGAGTTTGCCGGCCGCCGCTTGCAGGCTGATTCCGAACAGTGTGGTGTCTCACTCGCACCCACGGGACGCTCCTAGAGCGCGAGCAGCGCGAGAGAGACGGCGGCGAAAGCACCGCTGGTGACTGTTTCCTTTCCCGAGGTGCTGCTGAACTGCCACACTGCCGCGGGCCCAGCTGGCCGCCCTTGGCTCCGCCTTGGCTTGGCTCGCGCGGCGCACGTGCCGGCCTGGCGGCGTGGCGTCATGGCAACGGTCGCTGGTTGTTTTAAGCGTCGGTGACGTAAAAGCTTTAAAGCTTTCATGCTCTGCTTGCGCCGCGCCACGCCGCGCGTCGTCACGTCACGTCACGCCGCGTCACGTGTGTAATGTGACCCGCCGAGTCGCGGGCGCGTCGCCGTCGCCCAGCTCGTCGCGCTGCCGCCAGGACCAGGTCGACGACGACGACGACGAAATGCGTGCTGTTGCGATATATTTATTTCTCACGCGGCTTTGGAGATTAATGGCGCTGATAGGGCTGTGCCTGGCTGTGCCGCTGGTGGCGCTGATGTACGACACGGTGGCTGCCAGCCCCGCCAGCCCCGCCGGTAGCGCTACCAGTGGCTATCTGCGGCAAATTAATTAATGGCGTCTCATGAGCGTCGTTTAGCGACGCTGGGAGCGCCTGCGCCATTTACCATCCCACGTCGCCGGGGCGGGGAGGGGAGGGGCAGGCCGTTTGGGCAATCTTTGACCCGCCAGGTGCTTGGCCGCGTCCTCGGCGCCGTGCTGGCCGTGCTGGCCGTGCTGGCGTACTTCGTGCCCAACCTGACCCGCCGCGCCGCACCGCGCCGCCGAGGTTTCGGGGAACGACTCGCATTCCGAGCAGCGCCCGCGTCGCTCTGTCTCTCAGGGAGCTCGGTGTCGCGGGGCGAGCCGCCAGGTGCGAGAGAGACAGCGTCGTGAACTTGCTGACTGCGACGACGCCTGCATACATTGCCGTTTTTGTGGCGCAGCGCGGCGCGGCGGGGGAAAGAAAATTCTGGCCCGGGGATTATCCGGGCCGCAAAGAGTTGGCGTGCGGGGCGGGCCTAATTGAGGGGGTAGGGTCCCCGTCGGTCCCCGTGCCGTGCCAGCCTCGCCTGTCCGCTCGGGGCGCGGCGCGGCGCGGCCCCGCCTTCCGTATCAATACGTGTTTGTTTAGCGCGGCCTGCGCTTTGTGCCGCTGGCTTCGTGTCGCTCGCGCTGTGGCGTGTCGTGCCGCGGCCCGCAGCCCTCGCGGCGTGCCTGCCAGCCCCGCCAGCCCCCGCCTGGACCGTTTGCCGGAGCACGGAGTCCGTGCCGACCTGGCGGCCTGGCGGCCTGGTGCAGACACGGACCGACTGGCCGGATCCCCGCCGCGGCCGCGGCGCCGCGGCGCTCTACTCCGCCGTACTGTGTCGGTACACGCGACGCGGGGCGCGGCGCGGCACGGCACGGCAAGGATAGCGCCGCGGGCACGGCCGTCGGGCCGTCGGGACGCCCGCGCTTCCGTAAGCTTGGCTGCGCCTTGGTGCGCCGGGCTGCATGCTGCCTGCCTGCCTGCCTGGCCGGCTGGGCGCCCCGCCGACCGACTCCGCTGCACGGAAAGGCGAAAAAAAGTTAAGCCGCGCTGATTATACTATGGAGCAACAATGGGCTAATTGTGAACGCGGGGAGAAAGCTGTTGGCGGAGGTGGCGGCGCCGCCCCGCCCGCCTTGCTGAGGACGGCGACGGGGCTCAAGTGCGGCTGGGGGCGTCTTTAGTCGTGGCGACTAAATGCTGCAGCACGCTGAGCGCTGAGAGCGAAAACTGACCTTTGTGGCGCTTTTGTCGTCCAGCCGGACGCGTGGGTGCGCGCCGCATCGCGCCGCGGCGCAGTGACGGCGCTGCCGTCCCGTTTTCTCGCGTCCTTTGGGGAGGGGGCGTGTTTTGAAAAGCAAAGACTTTAAACCGCGTAAACCAAAGTTGCGGCAGGAATGTGGAATTTTTACTTTCCTCACGACAATCTTCCTCCCTGCCTGGAGCGTCGCTTCGTGGCCGTCAATGTGCGGCCGATGTCGGGCCGTGTACGTCGTGTCGGTGTGTGAGTTGTGTGTTTGCGTAGGGCCAAGGAATGCCTCTAGGCGGTGCGCACGACACGGCGACGAGCCTAGGCTGTCGAGGCAGCACGTCATCTTGACCAAACACTGTCGGAGCTCGGAAACACCGCCGGCCGGTCGGTGTGTCTGTCGGTGTGTTTGCGTTGCAGTCTTCGGCCAGTCCTGCAGTGCGTTGGACTGCGTTGGTGCCGGCGGTGCTTTTCCACCCCCAAGCGTCATTCCGCGCCTATCGCTGTAATGGAGTAATGGCATTCAATGCAAATCGTCCGCGTTTTTTTCCGCCTTTTCCCCGCATTCCTCGAGGCGGTGCGTTGACCGGGCCGCCAATAAAGTAATAAAATGATGTTTTTTTTATTTTCATTTTTTTTGAAAGGTAAAATGTTATTACGTACCTGCCTCCGGGTCCTCCGTGGTCCTCCTGGCGGGGAACGCCTCGGCCTGCCTGTGCATGCCTTCGCACAGCCTTCGCAGTGTTCGCGGCGTTCGCGGCGTTCGCGGCGTTCGCGGCGAGCCTCGCCTCCCTCATGACTGGTTTTCGTGAAATTCTCGGAGCCTTATCTAGCCGCAGACGAGCGACCGCCCCTCCTCCGCCGCACTCACCGCGCCGCACCGCACCGCACCGTGCCGCCGTGGCCAGCGACCCGAGGCAAGGCGGCCCGCGCACAAATTGATATCAAGAATTTCCCAGTGCACGAGTGCACGATACCGAAAACTTTTCCCCGCCGCCGATGATGGGCTTTCTATGAGCGGCCGGTCGACCGGCCGACCGGGGCTCTGGAACTGCTCGTCGGCGTGATACTCTTTCTTCTCCGTGATGGCGCTGCTGGTGCGGGCGTGAGCGACGGGCCCCGCCCCGCCCCGCCCCGCCCCGCCCCGCCCCGCCGATGGGTGCAGTCGGCACCTCGTTGCAAAAGCGCCCCGTCCGGGCGGCGGGCCTGGCAGGCCGCGGGCCGGCGTGGCGTTGGATGTCGGATATCCAAGTCGTGGCATTCTTTGAAACGGTGCCGCGGAAGCGCTTCGGCCGGCTCCTTTCCCGCGCCGTGCCATGCCGTGCCGTGCCCGTCCTGCCGAGGCGAGGCGCCGCTCGGAGTCCATTTCGTTTCCTCTTTTTATTCGATTGAGGGGGAGGGCGGAAGAGGGGGGAGGTAATTCTTTTGGGGCCGCGGCGCGGAGGCGGAGTTTGTCAGCACGCTGCTGAGGTCACGTTCCGCGGCGCTGGGCGGGGCGGGGCGGGGCGGGGCGGGGCGGCACGCCGCTGGCCGTCAGGTAGACGTCGCGTCACGTCCGTACGCCCGTCTGGACGATGAGACATCCTCAAACGGTTTGTGCTTGATGTTGCTGCGCAGCGTGCACGGCCTGCACGGCCTCCACGGCCTGCTCGGGGCCGCGGCTCAATGACTTTCGCGCGCCGACGTCGCTGACGTCCAGGAGGCCCTGCAGGAGGCGGACGGACAGGGACAACCGTGGATTTTCTCTTTTCGTCTGCTGATTAGCGGACCGAAGGTGCTGCTCGTGCCGCGAACAACGGCGTGGTGGTGGCCGTTGTGGTGGTGCTTGGCCAGGATGCCGTCCTCCACGCGTCCTCCACCTGGACGGCGGCCTCCACCGGGATGGCGGCCTCTACCTAGACGGCGGCCTCCAACGGGTCGGCGGCCTCCACCTGGACGGCGGCCTCCACCGGGACGGCGGCCTCCACCTGGACGGCGGCCTCCACCGGGACGGCGGCCTCCACCGGGACGGCGGCCTCCACCGGGACGGCGGCCTCCACCGGGACGGCGGCCTCCACCTGGACGGCGGCCTCCACCGGGACGGCGGCCTCCACCTGGGCGGCGGCCTCCACCTGGGCGGCGGCCTCCACCTGGGCGGCGGCCTCCACCTGGACGGCGGCCTCCACCTAGCTAGACGGCGGCCTCCACCTGGACGGCGGCCTCCACCTGGATGGCGGCCTCCACCGGGATGGCGGTCTTCACCGAGGCGGCGGCCTGCATCTCCTCGCGAAAAGGGATGAATAGAGGCCGGGGCCGCGGGACGAGACGGGACTGGACAAATTGTAGCCATTCCAGGGAAGGCTGTGAGGAAGGCTGCTGGATGCTGGATGGCTTGAGCAGTCCCTTCGCTTCCCAGAACACCGTGCTCTTTTGCCGCCTGGTTAATTGCACTCGTTATCAAAACACTCGCCTCCCCGCCTCGCCCCGCCGCCACGCCCGGAGGGCAGCGGCGAGACTTGATGAAAATGTCCGTACATGGCGGCGGAACGGGCGGCGGTGGCGCCGGTGCGCTGCGGTTCAATCCAAACACTGCATTTCCTGCTCGCCGCCGTGCACCGCCAGGCACCGCCAGGCACCGCCGTGTGCCGAGGATGGTAAGCAAAGATACACACATTCCTTGTCCCATTCCTTCATTAAGTTAAGCCTTCCCTGGCGGGGCACGGCCGGCGCGGCCTGCAGGGGCCTGGGGGACTGCAGGCAGGTTGCAGGCACACTGCAGGCACACTGCAGGCAGACGGACGACGTGCGGGACAGGAGGGATGTGCGGCTACACTGGGGAAATGCGCAGCAGGTTCAACCGTGCTTGTTTCCCCAAGAGTCGCCTTTTACTGGCCCCACGGATGACCGCAATGTTGAGACTGCTGCAGTACATTTTCCAGAGTGTAGGCGTGCTAGTGCTGAGGCCTTACAAAAGGTTTACGAGAAATAAATGCCCAGCCTAAGTGTTCCCTTGCGCATCGGATTTTCCGCCTGTCGTTGGCTTTGGAAAACGATTCGGGTTGTGTACCACGTCGCAACTGTTCCCTTGCGAGCAAGAGTCCGCGCATCTAGGAATTGGTGACATTTGCATTTTGCTTGCTCGGCGTACTACGCGGCTTCGACGGGCACGGCGAGGGCCGAGTGGGCCGGGGCCTGCCGAGTGCGGCGGGGCACAGTGGGCCAGAAGACCGGTGGAGGCGGCCAAAACTCTAGACGCGTTTTGAGCTCCAGAGTCGCTAAACGGGACTTTAACCGAACGTGTGACCCCACCAATGGATTGCTCTCCGAACGAGGAATCCATTGATGGGGTCACATGTTCGATTCGAGTACCATTTAGCGACTCTGGAGCTCAGAATGCGTCTCGAGTTTTGTCCGCCTCTACCGGTCTTCTGACCCACTGTGCGGGGGGCGTGGCAGGGGGAGGGGCCGCGCCAAACTCCGAACTGCTCGCGAGAGCGCGAGGCGGCCCGTCAAACGCGGAAGAATAAATACGAAATGAATCGTTGATCGGACGATAGCGTGCGCCAACCGTCCACGTCCATGGCGTTGGGGTCCTCGTCTACGAGGCATGGAGAAATACTCTCGGGTGAAAAAATTATCTGGGCAGAAAAATGCTCACTTTGATAGTAACTCAAAACCTTTTTTCACAGTCCACCCACAATTTCATAGTAGCCTGCCGCAGTAACAAAATTTTCGCTCATAAATAAAGTTTGTACTGAACGGTTTTCGAAAAGAGACTTGTGGCAGGGGTGGTGCGATTCCTACGTACCTGTTCTCAAACTCTGTTGGAGGCAAACCGTCAAGGAACCAGTACTGCATCGGGCTGAGCCTGCAGCAGGCTCGCTCCCCCAGTCAGGCGGCCAGCCAGGCAGCCAGCCAGGCCGGTCGGCGACTCGCTCTTGGAAGGTCAAGGCCCGCCAGGCCCGCGAAGCCCGCGAGGATTCGCGACAAGGATCAGCCGTGTCGCCGTGGCGTGGCGTGGCGGGGCGTGGCGTGGCGTGGCGTGGCGTGGCGTGGCGTGGCGGGGCAACACGGTGGGGGCTGCAGCCATGCAGCCTGTGCTGCAGCTTAGCCTCCTGCCCCGGCTCGGCTCGGCTCGGCTCGGCTCGGCCCGGCTCGGCTCGGCTCGGCTCGGCTCGAACACCGCGGGTCAGAACTCGGCGAGCGAGCCGGACTGCATTTCTGCAGTCTCGGCCGGTACAGGCCGCTCGCTGTAGTACCTACCCCGGCTGTACACTGCGCGCACACACACAGCGACACAAGCCGTGACGTGATAGACACCCCCGGAGACAGTCCTGTATGACGGCCTCCTCCGCCTTGACCGCGCGAGGCTTGGCGAGGCTTGGCGAGGCTTGGCGGCGGTGGCGGTCGATGCAGCCGCGACGCTTCGCGCTTCGCTTCGCTTCGGTTCGGCGAGATGGCGATTCGCTGCGGAATGCGGCCCGACGGCCCGGCGGCCCGACAGTGACCCCGTCCCCGTCCCTCGACGAGGCCCTCGCCGCGCAGCTCGGCGTGCTCGCCGCGTGGCTGGGCCGCGGCGGGCGGCGGGGCGTCACGGCGTCGCGGCGTCGCGTTGGAGATGAGAAATTCGGTGGGGCCGTACCGCACCGGCCATCGGCCGGGCGCACGGGAAGCAGGGGCACGACGTGCGAGGGACTGCCGCCACTGCCGTAGCACGGCGTAGCATGGCGTAGCGGTACCATCTTTGTACGAGGCTTTGTGTACTTTGTGCTGCCTGTCCTCCCCCTCTGTCCCGTCGCGGCCGAGCCGAGCCGGGCTTCTAGCATTGCGCATTGAATCCGGCGTGGCGCGGCGCGGCGCGGCCGGATGTGGGTGAGGGACCCCGCCGGCCATCGCCATACAAGTAAGGAATTCTAAAACGGATGTCTGCAAAGCATTCGACACACTTCCAGTCCCTTCCAGTGCAGTACGGCCGCTGCGCTCCGCCATGGCTACGCTACGCGCCGGCCAGCCTGGAGCGCGGAGGGGCGGGGCGGGGCGGGGCGGGGCGGGGAATGCCAGTCGAAGCCGAAACTGTTGCTCATGACTTGCCAATCCAATATCCAAGCCGCGCGGCCCGGTCCGGTCCGCCCGGGGGTCGGGCCGTCCGTCGGGCCCCACTCGGGTACTCGGCTAGCCCCACTCTGGGCCCCTCGGACAATGCTCGGCACGGCCCCGCGGCGCCGCGGCTGGCCCGCATGCCTGCGTATGGAGGCCGCGGCATGGCGGCATCGGCATGCGTTGCTTCGAGTTGCCCAGGCCCAATTCTACGCCTATCTAATCAAGCCCGTACAGTAGTTTTGCCTGCCGACGCGCTGCCGAGGTGCCGAGGCCGAGCCGAGGCCGCGCCGAAGTCGCTGGGCTGGAATGCGGCTTGGCCGTGGCAGCCGAGGCCGGGTGGTCTCTGCCGCGGCCCCTGATCGGCCAATTTCGGCCCCGATGTAAAATTGGCGTGCTTTTAACTGCCTCCCCGAGAAATGCCTTACAGAGGCTTTAATTGCCATTTTTATAGGCCTTTAGTGCCGCGCTGCCTGGCAGTCTGCCTGGCGGCCGTAAGACCGTAAGCTCCTTACGACTCGTGTCGCGCCGGGCCCGGGGGGGGGGGGGGGGGGGTAAAGTGGCGGAGCTGTGGCAGCAGTAGCGGCGGCGCGGAAGGTCGAGCCATGAATAATAGGATGAACAAAGCGAGATTCTATGTCCTCTAAATTATTGGAAAATGAATGGGTTGCGTCATGTGGAGTGCGTGTGCGGACTGTGTGACTCTGTGACTGAGTCTGATGATGGCTTTCTTGGTGTTGCAGTGCCCCAGATGGCCGCCCTGGCCGAGGGCCGTACGCCGCTACGGGCCACGGCCCCAGCCCCGGCCCGGCCGCCACCAACCTCGGCCCCGCCCCCAGCGGGGCGCCGCCTGGGCCGCCCCCGGCCGCGACCGCCGGCCGCACCATGATACCAGCACGCGGCACCGCCGCCAACCACGCCTCCAGCGCCGCCCCCAACGCCCCGCGAGTCGCCCCGAGGACGCAGCCGCGCGCCGCCCCCAGCAGAGCGTCGCCCCAGGGCCACCACCAGCCCGCGCCGCCCACCAAGAGCGGCAAGAGCAAGGCCAGCAAGAGCAGCAAAAGCATCTACTCGTACCTGCAGGTAAGCCCTGGAGCTGCCTGGAGCACATTCAGGCATTCGGCGAGCCAGCGAAGCCGCGAAGCCTTGGACGGTGCCTGGAGTGGAGCGGAGCGCTTCGGAGCCTGGAGCAGGGCTGCGGGCAAAGCGTTTCACCGCGACGTGGCCCCGCCGTGGCCGCCGTGCCCCGTGGGACTCGAGTTGCCACCTCATCAACAACAACATGCAGGTCGTGTGCAAGTCACGTGGCCCCCCGCGCTGCTCCCCACCGTGCCCGCCGTGCCCACCGTGCCCCGCACGCACACACATGCGCGCTGCTCCCCCCGTACTTACACTTTCTCTGTACGCGCTGATGTTATCAGTTTGCTTGCAATTGCGTGGCGTGGCGCGGCGCGGCGTGGCGTCGCGTGCCGTCAATCATTATTCTGGGACGCGCTCGGCCCGTCCCGTCCGCCGCGTCCGCCTCCGCCCGCACGGCCAGCAGGAAGCGGAGGCCGCGGACACCTCGGGACGCTGGGGCCGTCGCCACGCGTCGCCACGCGTCGCCAGCTGGCTGGGCTTTCGTCGCTCTGCCTCTCTCGCACTCGAGGGACCTTCCGAAGGGTGCGAGGGAGACGGAGCGACGCGGCCCGCTGGCCACCATAAAACACGCGACACACGCGGCTTAGGTGCGGTGCGTGTATCGTGGCCGGCGGACCGGCGGACCGGTGTGGTGGAGCGAGGCCGGTATAAATCTCCATCTCCCTCCCTCCTCCCGGCCTCCCCGTTGAACGGCAGGGCTGCTGGAGCCTCCATGCCTCCAGTGCCTCCAGCCTGGAGCCGGCGGAGCTGCAGTTAATGAGTACGCAGAAAAAGTAGTCGGCCGGGGGCCGGGTGGGGCGGCGCGGGGCGCGGCGCGGCGCGGCACAGCGCGCAGCGAGTGCTTGGCGATGGTCAGTCGCGAACCAGACCGGCCCGGCCGCACCGTGGCAATGCGGCAATGCGGCCCGGGGGTCGTTCATAACATAACTCACGTGCTGGCCGGCGCCGGGCCCGGGCCGGCGCTGCAGTTCCTGGCGCCCCCGTCGTCGGGGCGCTCTGTTTCGTCGCTCCGTCTCTCTCCCACGCCTGAGGAACGCCCCGTGAGTGCGAGAGAGACGGAGCGAGGCCTGCCGGCGGTGGCGGCGCCAAATTAGTCATCGGCCGGTCTTTCTGCAGCTCGTTTGGCGTGCGGCCACCGCCTGCCACCGCCGGCCCGGCTTGGCGATGGCGATGTCGGGGCGATGTCGGCGATGGCCGTGCCACGGGGAATGCCAAGTGGCGCGTGCCTCGCACACTCCCAATTTTCTACTGAGAAATGCCGCGCTGTCATAATACTAAGCTAATTCTCAGTACTCTACGACACAAATCTATCATAATACAAAGAAATTTGTTTGTAATACTAAGAAACTGGTCATAAGTTACTGAGAGCCCCTCACCATACGTTACTACCTTCGCTGTGCTGTCATAATACTAAGCTTTTTGTTCGTAGGACGAAGAAAAAGCTCAGTAGGATCTTGGGAGTGCAGTGCCTCGCCTGATTGCGTGGCAGCTGTGGCGGTTGGCCGTACAAGACTATTCAGCGTCGTGACGCCGTGCCTTGTTTGTGTTGCAGAGCGATGACCCGGTCAGCGAGCCGGACATGATCGCCACCAAGCCGCTCATCACGCAAGCCGAGTTGGAACGCTACCTGCCGCCGCGGGCCTGCCACCAGGTGAGCACCCCGTCGTCGCCGGTCCACCTCGCGTCTCTGTCGCTCGCACCCACACGGCGGGCGCCCCATGAGTGCGAGAGTGACGAAGCGGCGCGGCTGCAGCTCTGCAGCTAATTGCGCGGCAGGGAAACGCAACGGCGTTTTGCAAGTTTCATCTGCCGGCTCTGCCCTGCCAGCAGTCTGCCAGCTGGGAAGGGAAATGGAGTTGTTGTGACGGCAATTCAAATGACTCGTTACTCAAACTAATCTATCTATTGTCTCGCGGAGCGGCGCTGCTGCCATTGCCGCGCCTGGCCTTTTTTTTCATTTCTCAGTTTTGTAGATTGGCCATCTGCCAGTAGGCCAGGCCGAGGGCCGCTTTTTCTCCGAGTTTCGTTGCGCGTCGGGGGTTTGGCAGCCTGGCCGCGGCCTGGCCAGACCTTCCTGCCGGGTCTCGTCGCATCGGGGGTCCGCACCAGTTGTCCGTCCTCACCGAGACCCACTACTCCACTGTTCCAGCTGGCCCAGGATGACTACGCCGAGCAGGATGCGCCGCTGTCGCCGGTGCCGCCGCCGCTGACGCAGACGCAGCTGACGCAGCTGACGCAGGCGGACCTGGAGGAGTATTCGCGCTCGTGCGAGGACGCCCTGGCCTCTCTGGCGCTGCGGCCGCACCACCAACACCAGGGCTCGTACGCGCAGAGCGAGGGCTACCACAGCTACGTGTCCTCCAGCGACTCCACCGCCACGCCCTTCCTCGACAGGTAACCTAAAGTCAGCGAATCGACACCGCGGTGGTCAAAGCTCGGAGAAGGGAATGGCCGCCGTGCCGCGGTCTCTGGGTCGAGCGTGTCGCTCGGATTTCAATCAGCCGCGCGTGTGCGAGTGCTGTTCAAACGGACTCCCACGAGCAAACGTTGGCCGGGGGCTGCTGCCTGCCGCGCTGCCGCCGCACATCGGAGCGGTAAATCTTACTCGGAGCGTGTGAACGTGAACCGCCCCGCCGCGCCCCTCGCCGTCGTCGGCACGCGGATACCCCCCGCGCGAGGGCGTCCCCGTGCCGCGGCCGCCGCGGCCCGCTCGCTCCTCGTCCTCGTAGAGTCTCTCTGACGCGGCGTCTCTCCGTCCCGCTGCGCACCGCGCAGTGCTTGGCTGTCCGGCAGGTTGCGGCGGGACCGGGAGTACCGGGATGGGGATGCCGTCGCCTCGCCCGACGGAGCATCCCTCTCCCCGCGAGGGACGCCGTCGTCGTGGGAGGACTCGTCGGACCGGGACGACCGGGACGCGGACCTGGACCCGGCGAGGGACCGGGACAGTGTGGTGACCACGAGTTCCGGCAGGTAAACCATCCTTGGAGTGGTGGCGGCCGGAGCGGCGGCCCAGCGGCGCTGGCGCGCGGAGTATCGCCGCCGCATTCCCCCCGACGAGTCCGTCGAGTCCGCAGCGCGGAGTATCGACGGCCGCCTCGCGCGACCCTGTGTGACACGCGGTCTGTTGCAGCGCGTCGTCCAGCGAGACACTCAAGTGGCACGGCTCGCTGAGTGACGTCAGCGTGGCCAGCTCGGCGCTGGGCCTCGCGACGCAGCGCCACCACCAGCAGCAACAACAGCAACAGCAGCAACACCAACTGATCGCCCACAGCTCGAGGGTGCAGACGCCGCAGAGACACCACTCCGAGAGCGTGCTGTACCTCGGCAGCCCCGTGGGGGGCGCGCAGAGCCCCCGCGCCATGGGCCCGGCGGCCGGCGGCGGCAGCCCCCTCGGGGGCCGCGTGGACCGCGTGGACCGTCTGGACCGAGCCGACCGGGACCGCGAGGAGAGGAACAACGAACGCAACCAGCGGCGCCTGTTCCCCGTCAGCACGTACACCGTGCTGCCCGAGCAGCAGGACAACAGGTTGGTGCGGTGGGTGCGCCCAGCGCCCTGGGCCGATCATGGCGAGCAAGGCGTGCAAGGCGAGCAGGCCTCGCAGAGGCGTCAACACGCGTTGACGCCACGCCGCCACGCCACCGCAAAGTGGAGGCTAGGATTCGCCGGCACGTGCCTTCTGCCTTCGTCGCCGCGCCCGGGCCGCCCCGGGCCAAGCGCGGGCTGGCCGCGTGTTCTTGCATCTCATTAGGACCGCGATACATGTACGACTTCTCGCTACAAAGGACGAGTGGCGCCCGCGGCGGGGCGGGGCGGGGCGGGGCGGGCAGCCGCGGGGGTCCGCCCGGCTAACAGTCTATCGATCCCGTAACGAGATAGACCGGCTAGGCTCACTAGGCCAGTCGCTAGAGTCCCAGTGCGCGGGGCCGCCGGGGCCGTTCGTACTTGACCTGGGCCTGCACCGTGCCTACGCCGAGTCTACGCCGAGCCATTGAGGTCCCGGGTACTTCTGTACTTCATCTCATCCTGCGCCTAATGCCTGTGCTCCGCCCTCTCGTTTCTCCAGGGTCCCCCTGTCGGTCGCCGAGCGCATCAACGAGCTGGAGAAGCAGCAGCAGGAGCAGGAGCAACAGCAGCAGCCCGGGGGCGTGCCCTCGGTGGGCAGCGCGGCGTCGTCAGCGCCCGGATCGCGCGCCCCCGCGCCCGGCGGCGCAGCGTCCAGGATGGCGGATCCCACACTCAAGGCTATTCAGAAGAAGGCGCTCCTTTCTTTCTACGAGCGGCATCAGCACGCCGGCGCTCACACGGTGAGTCTCGTGATGAGCCACGCGGACGGGATGAGGCGACGTGCGTGTCAAGCGCCAAGCGCGCCAAGCGCGCCAAGCGCCAAGCGCCAGGCGTCGACCCGAATTCCTCGTCTTCATTGAGTCGCCTGCCATTCACTGGCGGTGAAAGGCGGCAAGACCCAAAGCGCGGCGCCTAACGCGTTCGTCCGTTCGTCTCCGTTGCAGGGTTCGGCGTGGAGGTCGGAGCCGCTGCTCGCGCCGCGACTCAGTGCCGCGCTCACGCCGCCCTCGACGCCCGCGTCGCTGCAGCCGCCCGAGCCGCCCCCGAGGCCGTCCGCGGCCGCCGTCGGCGCCCTGAACGCCGCCCTCAGCTCGTCGCGGAGGGCGTCGTCCGCCTCGGCCTCGGACTACTCCACCACCACCTGGAGAGAGGTGAGCTGAACGCGGGGGGCTCGTTGAGAGAGAGAGAGAGGAGAGAGAGAGAGGAGAGAGAGAGAGAGAGAGAGAGAGAGAGAGAGAGAGAGAGAGAGAGAGAGAGAGAGAGAGAGAGAGAAGAGAGAGAGGAGGGAGAGAGAGGGGAGAGAGAGAGAGAGAGAGAGAGGAGAGAGAGAGAGAGAGAGAGAGAGAGAGAGAGAGAGAGAGAGAGAGAGAGCCACGACATCGCTGACGACGTCGTAGGCGTGGAAAGCGTGCGCCGTTTGGTGCGTAATTAGGGACTCTTTGTCCTGCCGACTGCGAGTGACGCCAATGCGTCGATTCAGGTGCCGCGATCGGACACTGGGAGACCAAGGCGCGCCAAGTCGGCGGCAGGAAGTCGAAGGCTGGCTTTGTGCGTCCTGTGTCCTCTAGTGTAGGCAAGAGTCGCTCTGGGCGAAACTGAAAGTGGCTCGCAGTGTGTCGTGCGTCGCCGCGTCGCCACAATGGAGTCATGGCGTTGGCGTTCGGCAGATCGAGGCCTCAGTCCTTAGTCCGTCTTAATTTGGCATTGTCTTTTTCCGTTGCAGTTGCTGGGTGGCAACCCCAGGGAAAGTTCGTTTTCGAGAGAGACGATGGTTCCTCGCCACCAACACAGGTACGCCCACGGCACGGACCACTGCCTCGGATCGGGGCTCATTACCATCAGGCGTCCAATGGAAACGAAAATAACGGGATTTGCATCGCGTTTCAGCTCCAGCTGCGGCTCGCTCTCCACGGACATGCTGGGGCCGCTCATCGTGGGCCCTTCCATCTCCGTGGACGACTGGGTGCCCGAGCGGCCGCCCAAGAAACCTCACCTGCGAGCTGCCTTCGCGGCGCCCGGCCAGGTCCCGTCATCAAACACCCCGTCCCCGACCTCGCCCCCGGCCCCCAGCACCCCGCCCATCCCCGCCATGCCCACCATCCCCGCCATGCCCGCCATTCCCGCCATGCCCGCCCCCGCGCTGCACCACCACCGCCCCCTCTGGCCGTCGCACTGTCCTTCCCCCGACCTACCGCCCCCGTCGCCGCCCCCCGCCTCCGAGAGCGAAGTGATAGTGTCCGACGAGCCGCTGCCGCCCCCGCCCCCGGAGCTGCGGACCACACCCGCGGCCACCCCGGTGCCGACGTCGAAGTCACCCCCGTCGCCGCCGTCGCCACCGCCCTCTCAAGTTCCTAAAACGCTGTCTCTGCCCTCACCGCTGGCGGCGAGCCCCAGGGTCAGCCCAGAGTCCTCGGACTCGTCCACCACTGCCACCGCCTCCACCCCCGGACACGACCGGCTCAACTCGAGCCGGCCCTGGAGGCAGCACAAGACCTACCTGGAGACGTCGTTCGAGGCCGGCCCCACGCCCACCCCTGTCCAGGCCGCCCACGCGCCACCGCTGGCGCGCGCCGCCCCCAGCCCGGGCCGGCCGACCGCCCACCAGCAGTTGCAGCTCCCGGAGCGCGCCGCCCCCGAGCGGCAGTCGCTGTGCGTGCGCAAGCCGCGCGCCGCCACGCTGATGCGCTCCGAGAGCGTCAAGGAGGCCGCCAGCGAGGCCCCGCTGCCGCGCTACTCGGCCGGCAACGTGAGCGCGCTGCGCGAGCAGCGGCAGAGGCTGCGGCAGCGGGACCGGCAGCCCGACGAGCGGCTCGCCGCCAAGCTGGCCGTCAACGGGGAGGTGGGTGTCTCCGTCTCTATCTCGCGCGGCGACGCCGAGCCGCCTGTGCCGGTGACATCATCGCGTCATCACTATTTCTGTTGGGGTCCGCAGGCCAACTCCAACAGACAGCCGGCCGTAGCTCAGCTGCGACGGGCGCCCGTTCCCGTGGAGGTGTCGCCCACGGCCTGCAATGCCGGCACCACCATCAACAACAATAGCAACACCGCCAGCCCGCCCGCGCAGCTCAACAGCAGCAATAGGTGAGTTGTGTCACCCGGCCCGCCCCTCCCCTCGCCGCGCGAAGGGCCAGCGACCAGTGTGGGAGGAACGCGCCGTCGGGGTAGGCAACCCACCCACCGCCTCTAGGTGGCGAGGAGCGAAGCCCCGAGTGACTGGAGAGAGGAGCGCCGGCAGGTAGGCCACCCATCGGACGCCGCGGGCCGTAGGCAACGCGTCGCCGCGAGCTGTCGGTTGGGTTGCTTGCCGCGCGCCGTGCCGTGCTGTCCACTCAGAACCGCGCCGCGCTGGCGCTAGCTGGCGCTCGCGGAGGCACTGGAAAGGCCCTTCCGACCGGCGGCCCTCGAGGCCCGCGGCGTCGCAAGGTCGGACCGCGAACCGCGCCTCACTTGAGTGCGCGACTGTGTTTGTGGAGCGCACTTCAGGCATGCCGCGTAGCCGCGTAGCATCTGCCGCGACACTGGCCTCACCTTGCCCCAGTCATGCAGTGTGGGCGCTCGTTAGCGCGATCAGCGGCCCGAAAGGGGGCAAGTCGCGCGGACTCGAACCCGCGTCTCCGCCGTCGGCGACCTGGACCAGGCGTGCAGAACAAGTGCAGCCAAGTGCACTCTCGTTGCGGGAAGTGAGGCCGTCATTGTTGGGCGCCATGCGGGCCCCCTGCCCCCTCTCGGCGTAGCGAGGACCGGACTCCGCGAACCGCGCCGGCAGCGTCAGCGAGTTTCACGCCGCGCGTCCTTTGGCTTTTGAAAGCTGGTCGCCGCTGTGGGCTGGGCTGGCTGGGCTGAACCGCTGCGGGTGAAAGAGAAGCAGAAAACAACGCGTGCCCACGGTGTGCTGGAGCGGGCTGGAGCTGGAGGGCCCCGAGACGGAAGGTCAGATTGCTTTGTGTGCTGCTTCGCGCCTCGCGCCTCCTTGCTCGTTGCTTTGTAAGGCGGGCGGGGCGCATGGCGCGCGCCGCGTGCAGGCTGCAGGCCTGGATGGTCCTCAGTGTGAACTTCCCACCTGCGCGGCGTTAAAACGAGGGGGGGGGGGCTGGGCGTGTGCCAGTTGTCTCGCTGCCCGGGCTTGCCCCGCCCGGCCCGGGATAATGGGGCGCGTGTCGGATGCACTGCACGGCCTGCACCGGAGAGCCTGCGCGGCCTGCATAGCGAGGCGTGCGCTGCGCCGCGCCGCGGTCAGATAATTATGAGGATCACTTTGAATCCCGACGGGCCGCCGCCTCCGCTGAGTAGCAGGCTGCCTTGCCTTGCCTGGGCTGCAGCCTGGTCCAGTGTGGGGCGTCGGCCTCGCTGCTGCTCATACCCGCCGGCGACGACGTCGTGGGTACGCGCGCGCACTTGCGATGTAGGCGCACTTGATGTACTCTCGCTTGGTTTGCGTACACCCGTACACTTGGTGTACTCGCACCGGTGGAAATGATTGGCGCGGCGGTCGTGCGGCCGGAGAGTGGGTGCGCTGGCCCGGCCCGGCCGTGAGGACCCTTCGCAGGCTTTGGTTGGCTCATCCCGTATTCGGCACCGTTCCTGCGCCTGCCGCCGCCCGCCGCCTCGCCGTGGCGCAGCTTTTGACTTGGAGATGAAGAGCGAGGCAGCGCGCGGCCTTAAGCCTTTGCCGGGCCGGGCTGCCGAATGGCTGTGGCCGCAGTCCTCGCCGCAGTCCGCGGACCTACAACTGGGGCAGGTAACGTTCGCCGTCGCCGTCCCCCCGCCCCGCCGCGTCGCGTCGCGTGGTCCGCGGTCCGTCCGTGGCCCTGTGCGGGCCTCGCGAGAGGGGCCGCGCTGTCAAGCCCTGCACTGTCGAAGCGAAGCGGGGGCCCCGCCCTTCCCGCCCCGCCACGCCCCGCCCCGCCACGCCAGGCTAATTTCCTTGTTATTCCACCTTTGGGCGGCCGCGTGGTTATCTCGCCGACTTTCTGAGCAATCGCGCACTCTGTCTCTCTCTCTCTCTCTTTCTCTCTCGCCGCGCGGCCCCTCAAAACTGTACTCGCGGCTGCTCGGTACTGTACAGTGCCCTGCCGTCGGCCCTCGGAGCCCTCGGCCCTGCCGCGTCGCGCAGCCTCCTTGCCTGTGCGGTTGGCTGCTTGGCCAGGCATGCATGCGGTCTGGCTCTGGCGGCGCGGTGGGGCGGGGCGGGCCACGGCTCACAGAACGGCGCTTGGCTCGGCAACGGAACGCCTTCACGCACATTGCCCTGCTGGGCCCCGAGCCCCTCGCCTGGAGGAAGCAACGGACCTGTCCGTCTTTGTGTTTCGGAGTCCTCCGGCCGGCCGGCGGGGCGGGGCGGGGCGTATGCCGTATGGATGTCCGTTTGTGCCGTCATCTCGCATTGACCTGTCTCGTCCATTTCCCGTTCCCTGCTTTTCCTTTGCCTTTCCGGTGGCGTGGTCGTGGCCGCGCGCCGCGCCTCGGCTCTCCCTCGCACGCCGCGCGTCGCCGTGCGTCTGTCTTGGCAGCGATTCAAGTCCAGACAATCCCGGAGACGGACGGCCGTACGACGTACGACGGGGGTGCGGCTGTCGGCGGGTCGTCGTTGACCCGTGCCTTTGCAGCCGTTGCAGTGGAGGGCCAGGGCCTTCGCCTCCAGGGTGCGGCTGCGTCCGGGTCGCCGGGTTCGAGGTTCCCGGCGGCTTGCCCGGCGGCCCGTGCAGGCATCGCGGTCCGGCCGGCCGCTCTTGACCCTAACGGCGCCGCCCCGCCGCGCCGCCACGGCACAGCGCCCTTCGTAAATGCGCTGCGGGGCCTTCAGGGCGTGGGGCTCTGCCGGGCTTTGCAGAGGCGCGGGACTCCGAGGCGGTGGCCATTTGTCTCGAATCAATTGCGTCTCAATGGGACTATGGAGGCGACAGGCTTGGTGTGCGGCGCGGGGGGCGAAGCGGGGCGGCAGGATGCCGCGGGAGAGCCGAGCCGAGCCCGTGGTGCCCGCCTTTGCTTCTCCCGGGCATTTGTTTGTCCCGGTCGGCGCCGTCGCCGCCGACGCTGGCCGAGCTTTGTTCGCGTCCTGCCCGCGGAGCCCCGGACTGCTGCAGCCAGCCGACTGATTCCGAGGGCCGCCTTCGTCGCTCTGTCTCTCTCGCACCTATACGGGACGCCCCACGAGTGCGAGAGAGACAGAGCGACGAAGGCGGCCCTCGGAATCAGTCGACAGGAGGGCGGCGGGGAGCGGGGCGGTGGCCGACGGTGGTCGCGAGAGCGGTAAAGACGGCCGCGGCTTAGGACCCTCCTTCCCTCCGCCCCCGCGGGTCAGGTCCCCGTCCCCGTCCCCGCGGCGCGGCGCGGTTCGAACGGCAAGACTAATGACGCTGTCCTGGGCGGAGCGGCCAGGACTGACCCGCTTGGCAGCGCGTCGTTGTTCGGGTTCGATCGCGCCCTTTGGGAAAGGGACCGCCGCGCGCGGCCCCCCCCGTGCCGCCCCCACCAGTTCCCCAGGGAAGGGAAAAAGGAAGAAGCCGTAACCTAAATTTGCCGTCGTGCCGTGCCGTGCCGTGCCGCGCCGTGCCAAGCCGTGCCGTGCCGTGCCGCGCTGTCACCCGTGGCCCGGTTCTCAGCCTCGCCTCGGCTCCGCGGCTCTGCCGGCTCGTCGTGGCCGCGGGTCGTGCCCCGGCCTTGCCCGGCCTTGCCCTGCCACGCGTCCCCGGGGTGCCCCGGCGTGCCCCTGCCCCCCCTGCCCCGGGGGGCCCCCCGGGCCCCGTCCCCGCGGCCCCGCGGCCCCGGCGTGGGTGCCCCCGGGGTGCCCCCCGGGCCCCGGGGGGGGTTTCCGGGGGCCCCGCGTCCCCGGGCGTCCCCCGGGCCCCCTTCCCCCGGGTCCCCCGTCCCCCTCCCCCGCCCCTCCCCGCCCTGGGCGGCCCCGGTGCCCCGGGGCCCCCGGGGGGGCTGCCGCCGGGCTGGGGGTGCCCCCTCCCCCCCGTCCCCCGGGTGCCCCCTGCCCCCTGCCCCCTCCCCCGGGGGCCCCCCGGGGGGTGCCCCCTGCCCCCGGGTGGCCCCGGGTCCCCGGGGCCCCCGTGGGCCGGCCCCCCGGGGGGGCGGCCCCCTGGGGGGGGTTTGGGCCCAGGCGCCCAAAGGGGACTCGGCCGGGCGTGGGGCCCCACCCAATGGAATTTCCCGCGAAAGGGGGAACCGTTTGAGGGGGCCCGCCCCTTCGACCCATTTTGGCGACCCAGAGTCAAAACCGGGGCAAAAAGTTTTTGGGGGGCCCCCAACGGGGCCCGGCCCACCCCCGGGGCCCCCCCGGTCGGCCCAGGGGGCCCCCCCGGGACGGGGGGTCCCTTGGGGCCCCTCTTTGGGGGGCCTGGGGAAATGGGGCCCCCCGGCCGTTTGGGTCCAAGGGAAAGGGCCCCCCGGTCCCCCCCCGGGGGGGGAAACCCGGGCCCCCTTTTGGGGGTTTTGGGCCCCCTTTCCCCCGGGGCCCAAAGGGGGTTGGGGGGGCCCCCGGGGGGGGGGCCCGGGCCCGGGCCCTGGGGCCCCCGGCCCCCCCTGTGGACGGACAGGCGGGCTGTGCAACGCGCTCGCTCCATTGTTTGTCACTGCACTGCGCGGCCGGCCTGGCCGAGGGGCCGAGGGCGGAGATGGATATTGCCCGCGCTGACCCCTCGGTGACTCAGTGCCATCGACACGCCGCGTGGCCGCGTCGCCGTGTCCACTCGATCGGCCGCCCACGCGCGCCCCAATGCCTCGCAGCCTGCAGGCTGGATCGTTCGCCTTGTCCCCGTCTCCGTCGCACCCCCGTGGGTCGCCCCAAGCGGGAGAGAGACAGAACAACGAAAGCACTGTTCGGAATCAGACTGCGAAGTGCCCACCGTCATGATCTGTTCCTCAGTCCGCGCGGATTTCGGGAGGGAAGTCCCGACCAGGGCCTGGCGACTAGTTCCGAAGCGTCGCTTTGTCTCTTTCGCACTCATGCGGCGTCCCGTCGCGTAGCGAGAGAGTCAGAGCGACGCAACATTCTCCGGAATCGCAGGGGCGTGCGGATTCCTCAGCAGTCGTTTCGTTTCGTCCCGACTCCACTCTCCCACGCGCCTTTTTATAGAGCCAGCGGGGGGCCGGGCAGGCCATGCATGCAGGCCTCTAGCGGATCCCGGGCAGTTCTTTCGTCCCCCTCCCTCTCCCCTCTCTCTCTCTCTCTCTCCCCTCCCCTCTCTCTCTCTCTCTCTCCCCCCTCTCTCTCTCCTCTCTCTCTCCTCCCCTCTACCCCCCCTCTCTCTCTCTCTCTCTCTCTCTCTCGTTTTCTCTCTCTCTCTCTCCTCTCTCTCTCTCTCTTTTTCTCCCCTCTCTCTCTCTCTCGCCCCCTTCCCCTCTCTCTCTCTCTCTCTCTCTCGCACCCCCCCTGCCCCCCCCGGCACACCACCCCGATGAAAGGTTTGGAAGAGAAAAAAAGGGGCGATGAAAGCGCTATTCGGAACTAGCCGCATCCCCCCGGGGCCTTGGGGCATCGTTTTCGCCCCCCCTTCCCCCACCCGACGCGAGACCGCATTTAAATTGTGTGCTCGCCACGCCACTGGGGGCTTGCTCTTGCTACTATGTATACCAAAGTGACGGAAACCTTTCCCCCCGGGCTTTGGTTGGGCCCGCCCAAAAACTTTAATTTTCAAAATCAAAATTTAAAAATTTTGGGAAGGGAAATTAAAAACACAAAGCACTTCCCCCCCAAAAGGCCCGAAAAACTTTAAAAACCCTTTTTTATGCGATTTTTCGGGGGAATTTTTTGGGGAAACCGGAAAGTTGTCCCCAAAGGGGTGGGTATGCGGTGAGGGAAAGCCTGGGGTTGGTTTTGGGCCGCGTTCTTGTTTTGTCCGGTTTTCCCCTGTTTTCAAAAAAATTGTCACCCCCTTCCCGGCCGAAGAAATGCTTTTCCGGTTTTTTTTTTCTTTGTTTTGGGAAATTTGCGGGGGTTGGTTTTGTTCCATCCCCGGGGGGGTTGCGGGAGGCCGGGCCGCGGGGCCCGGGGGGGCGGGGCGGGGACGGGCCCGGTCCCCAGAAAGGTTTGGCGCCCATCTTTCGTTTGAAATCGCGATTTTGGAGCCTCGGGGGCGCGGGAGGGGGGAACGGGGCGGCCCCGGGGCTGGGCCGGCGGAAATCGGCCCCTTTTTTGGAAAATCGCTGGGAAAGGCCCAGGTGGGGCGGAACCCCGGGCGGGCGGGGGCGGGGCGGGGCGGGGCGGGGGGCGGGGCGGGGC
>NW_023144635.1:11646005-11673279 GCF_012932325.1 Thrips palmi
CCCCTCCGCCCCTCGATCGACCCGCGGCCGCGCCGCCCGGCACCAATGCCCGGCACCGCCCTGCACTGCAGGACGAGCTGCTCATGCACGCCTGGCGACCTGCGGACTCATTCCGAACCGAACAGCAACTCGTCGCTCTGTCTCTCTCGCTCTGCCTCTGCGACGCAGAGGTGCGAGAGAGACAGTGACAACCCGCCATTGCAGTTCGGAATCAGTCCTCAGGCTATCAGCCGCGACGTTTTGAAGTAATGACCACGCACCTTCGCGCCCCTGCCCCCCGCCCCGCACGTCCGCGTCGACGGCGCGCCGGTTCAACCACTGCACTGGCGTGCACGGCGTGTTCGGCGCGCCGCTTCCGGGAATCGCCGTTGGCATCTTCTGGTTCTGGCCGTCGTGGCCGTCCTGGCCGTCCTGGCCCCGCCGGGGTTGCGTGCGTTAATTGCGACGCGATGCTGGCAATGGCATCCATCTCCCAGGCATCGCCCAGCAGGCTGATTCCGAGCACTGCCCTCGTCGCTCTGTCTCTCTCGCACTCATGGGGCGGCCCGTAGGGGTGCGAGAGAGACAGCCACAAAAGCAGTGCTCGGAAGCCTGCAGGCATCGCATCGGCCTCAAGGCGTTGTTTCGCGTGCCCCCGCCCCCTTTTCCCGCGCCATCAGGCACTCCCTCTTCATTTGGTTCCAGAACAGCGTCGCGTCCGCTCGCCTTTTGGGCCACGCGGCCTGCCGACTCATTTCGCACATCGCTGCGATCGTTCCTTCTCTCTCGCGTTCATGGGCCGCCCTGTTTATGTGTGTGAGAAAAGCTTAGTCTGCTGGTATGGAGAAAGAGGCAGGCCGGCTGGCTGCCGTCTGATTCCGAGCACTGCTTTCGTCGCTCTGTCTCTCTCGCACTCATGGGGCGGTCCGTAGGGGTGCGAGAGAGACAGAGCGACAAAGCAGTGTTCGGAATCAGACGGCTGATTACGAGCAGCAGCGCTTCGTCGCTCTGTCTCGCGCACCTCTTCGGGACACGCCGTGAGTGCGAGAGAGACAGAGCGGCGAAGGCGCTGTTTGGAATGAGCGGGCAGCAGCGTGTCCCAGCGTGTCGCTGGCAGAGTTTATCGGTATTCAGCGACTCGCGTGGCCGTGTGGCGTCGTGTGAGTCACCCGTCTGCTGGACGTGCCGCGTCGCGTCGCGTGACGCGTGTCAAACGTGACGACGATCTGACGACGCAGCGACACGACGGGATTATGAATCTGGCCGTCGCGACGCGGCCGCGTCGCCAAGTCGCCGTGCAGCGAGCTTGTTACTGGCGCAATTAATTCCTGGATTGCATTGCGGCGGATGAGTCTCGGCGGGGCGGGGCGGGGCGGGGTCAGGGCTGGCGCCAGCGCCCGCCGCAACGTGGAAAAGAATGTGGGCTCCGCGTTGCTGCGCTCCGCGAACCGACCGAGGAGCGAACGAGAACGAACGAACGAACGGGGAGCGAGCGGCGCCGAGAATTGTAGATGAGCGTGGAGTCCGGTCCGGTCCAGCGGCAGCCTGCCGTCTGATTCCGAGCACTGCTTTCGTCGCTCTGTCTCTCTCGCACTCACGGGGCGGTCCGTAGGGGTGCGAGAGAGACAGCGACGAAGCAGTGCTCGGAATCAGACGGCTGGCGGCAGCAGCCCTGCAGCTGGACGGGCAATTGCACTCGGCGTAATGCCACGCAACTCGAGGCGCAGCGCGCAGTGGAGCGGCTGATTCCGAACGGTGCTCTGTCATACTCTCTCGCTCGGCCGCGCCGTGAGCGCGAGAGAGACGGCGCCACGGGGCACCGTTCGGCATTTTGCAGTGCGCTGCCCTTGCCGGCCGCGCGCAGCATGGCGCAGCATGGCGCAGCAGCGCGGCTCCACCCGCTTGCAGTGCCGGCGACGGGGACGGGGCGGATGGCTTTGACATTAGGAGGGGTTCTCGTTCTCGTTGCGATTAGAGGCCCGATAAGCGTGTTTACGCAGGCTGTGCCACGCCGCACGCATCCTGCCCCGGACTGCCTGCCACTCTCCGCCAGGGCCAGTCCGGCCCGGACCTGCAGCGCTCGCTTGCCACTGTCTCGACATCTTGACTCTTGACTGAGACACCTAGTGCAACGTCGCCGTTTTTGCCGAGCCCCTTTGTGCGCGTAGGCCCGGAGGCCCCTGCCAACGGCCGGTGGGGGGGGGGGGGGGGCTAGTGCTGCTTGGCGTGCTCCGCGTGGCCCGGCGTACCGTGTCACGGCATATCCTGTGCGTTGGCGGCCGCGTGCCGGTGCCGCGTACCCCGCCGGCCCGGTGGATACGTACCGTTTTCCTTTTCGCATTTGGCCGACGTGGAGGTCGCGCCACCGCCGCGCCGCGGCCAGACCACCGCGTCGATGACTTCGCCACCGCGCCGCTAGCACGGCTAGCAGCCGTTGGGACCATTAGGCGGCCTTTGATTGGATTGACGCGGTGGCGAAATGAAACGGCGGCGTTTGGAGGGCGTGCGGCACGACGCGGCGCGCGACGCGGCACCGCGCGGCACGCCGCCGAGGACGGCAGGACGGCGTCGTTATGCGGGTCGTTGGGGCTGGCGGCCTGGCGGCGTATAGTTGGCCTGGTCGGACGTGACCGAGTCACCAAGTCGCGCCGCCGCGCCCACGCCACGCCACGGCACGCCACGCCACGCCACGCCACGCCACGCTTTCCTGCGCACATTGTCTATCGGACGGAAGCGCCTCTGCCGCTGCCTTCCAGTGGCGGGGTGCTGGTACCGGTGCCGTGCCCCGAGGGCCGCCCCGAGGGCCGCCCCGATATTGCGTCACGGTAGTCCAGCGCGGACCCGCCGACTGGACTGACTGACTATTAGCAGGCCGTCGTAATGACCGCCACCGGCGAAACGGCGGCGGCGCGGCGCGGCCCTCGGACTGGTGGGTCCTGGGACTGTCTCTCTCGCTCTCGCGTCGACTCGCGAGGTCCATCCAGCAGGGCGGGCGGCCTGCTCGGGGTGCGCGACGAACGGCATCGCGGCCGCGCACCACCGCGCCGTCGGCCGGTTGACTGGCAGCTGTGCCGCCGGCCTGTCGTCAAGGAGTGTGGCGGTGACCTGGAAACCCTTATGCGTCCCGTACGGCCAGGCCGGCCGGCCGGCAAGCCGTACAGTACGTACCTAGGGCCGAGCGCCGCGCCGCGCACCGCCAGACTAGCGGCAGCATATGGCGCGGCGGCGCGGCGGTCAGATGAGAGCAGAGCAGGGCGGAGCAGGGCTGTCGGCCTGTCGGGCCGAGCGTGGGTGCCGCCGTGCTGCAGACCTGCAGTGCCGCAACCGGTAGCCGACGCCCCATCCATTTCAATTAGCTGCAGGAGAAATATGGTATCGCGCGATAGGTACACGGCGCCGCGCAGTTGTCTGTGGCCGCCTGTGTGTGTGTGTGGGGGGGGGGGGGGGCCTTCTATCCACCCCTTTCCAGGTAGTGTGTGTACAAGAGGTCCACAGAGACGGCCTTGTGCCAGCGCGACAGGCTTGTTTGAGTAGTACGACGTAGCTCGCCTGGCCGCGGTTGTTTTCCCCCGGGTTTTTGTGTTGCTCGTCTGTTTTTTACCCGGAACCTAGTTTCCGGGCTGTGCCATCCCTTGTTTTGACGACACCTCCTCCCTCTCTCCCCACGACGACGCTGGGCGCCGCCATGCGGCGCATCGCACGGCCGCGAAGCCCGAAGGGCCGAAGGGCCTGACCGCCTGGCCGGGCCGCGGGTCCGGCCGGCCGGCCCGGCGGGCTGTCGGAGGGCGGAGCGGGCGGAGCGCCGTGACCTCAAGTCTTGGCACACGAGTGCGAGAGTGCGGCCGCCAGAGCCCCGCGCGTTGGGCCCGAGTGGAGAGTGCGGCTGCCCGACCGCGCGTGCCCGTGGGGGTCGATGTGTGCACCAGGTACAGTCCCGAAAATGTGGCGACTGCGTCTGCGGCCGTGTACCTTCTCTTCCGAATCCGCACAGCGGGCGCAGCGTTTCGTCGCCCTGTCTCTGTTCCTCTCGCACACGACGCCCCATGAGTGCGAGAGAGACAGAGTGCTGCGGTGGCGCTTTCGCCGGGCCGACCCTGGAGGCTCTTTAGGTGGCCCTAGAGACCCGCGTCATGGTCTTCCGATGGACTGCCTCAGCTTTTACGCGCGGGCCCCGCTAGATACCGCTTCCGTTTGGTGGCCGTCTAGTGCCTCGTTTCGTCCGCCACGCGCACGTCGCGGCTTCGCGGCGTCGCGCGGCCCAGCGGAAAGGACGGGTTGGTTGCGTCACGGCGCGGCCAGGCCCGGCGCCGCGCGGGTCCCGTCGGGACAGTCTGGAACGGGATTGGCGCCGCGACTCCGAGAGGGAGGTCCCATCGGCCTGTCTCTCTCGCACCCTTACGGCACGCCCCGTCAGTGTGTGTGAGAGAGAGAGAGAACAAGTCTGCAGGCCAGACCGGCAGCCTGGCTGGACATGCAGCAGGCACTGACCATACTCAGCCCGGTCCGCGCTCCGCTCCCTCGCCGTGTTTCTTTTGACTTTCTTCTGGACGCTGGAGGCCCGTCCCGTGCCGTGCTGCCGCTGCCGCGTGGTCGTCCAGGTTGTCCAGGCTGTCTCCGCCGACCCGGGAAACGTGTTTGGTTTTCCCGCGCGGACTGCCGTGCTGCCGTGCAGCGCGGGGAGGCGAAAGGGGGGCGGGCCCTGCGGGGTCCAGCCTTATCGTGGCGATCCCTCGCCGAGGCTGGCGAGCCACGAGTACGGAGTACAGTGTACAGCCCGGGGCGTGACGCGGCACTGCGACACTGACAAAGGCGTCTCCTTCCTGTACAGTGAGCAACAGGCGAGAGTAACGGGGATGGCTCCGGAGATGCCAGGCCGTGGCGCGCCGCCCGTTACCACGGTGTAACGCAGCGTGCGCGCTGCACGCCAAGGAGAGGCGAGGCTGGCCAACCTTGCCCCCGGCCCGCCTAAGGCCCGCCTAAGGCCCGCCTAAGGCCCGCCTAAGGCCCGCCTAAGGCCCGCCTAAGGCCCGCCTAAGGCCCGCCTAAGGCCCGCCTAAGGCCCGCCTAAGGCCCGCCTAAGGCCCGCCTAAGGCCCGCCTAAGGCCCGCCTAAGGCCCGCCTAAGGCCCGCCTAAGGCCCGCCTAAGGCCCGCCTAAGGCCCGCCTAAGGCCCGCCTAAGGCCCGCCTAAGGCCCGCCTAAGGCCCGCCTAAGGCCCGCCTAAGGCCCGCCTAAGGCCCGCCTAAGGCCCGCCTAAGGCCCGCCTGCCTTGGGCGTGCTGCCTACCTGCCAGGCGCTAGAGGCAGCCAGAGGCTGGAATAAAGGACCGCGGTGATTTGTATCTGCGTCGCCGCAGCGCTGTAGCGGGCTAGCGGGCTAGATGAGTGTGCCGCGGCATGGCTTGTTTAGGACTCGTTGTGCGGTAGGCCCAAGGTAGGCTTGGGGGAGGGGGAGGTGGTTCAGGCCCGCTAGTGGTCTTGGCGGGGCGGGGCGGCGTCCAGGCGTCCTCGACCTGCCCCCACCGCCCCCACCGCCCCCGCGGTGGCCGCGCGGCCCGCCGGCCTGCGGGTGCTGGCCCTGTGCTGGCCTGGCCAGGTCGGGCAGGGTCACAGGCTGCCTGCGGAGTCTGTCGCCGCCGGACGCGTGGGGGCGGGACCACCTTGGACCAGCAGCCAGCACAAAAGTAGAAAATCGTCGGCATGGGATCGGTACCGGTTTTTGCGGGGCCGAAACCGGAAGATCGGTCTGGAACGAAATGTACCGCGCGCTTTTGTCGTCCTGCTTTTCTAAACAGTGTCTTTTCTTTGTTTCCGCGTCGCAGGAGCACCTCCAAGGCGTCGTACCTGGACCTGTCGCTGCGCAAGGACCGCAAGGAGCGCGAGCGCGAGGCGACGCTGCCCAGCTTCGAGGGCAGCTACAAGCAGACGCAGCCCGCGGGCCTGGTCCCCGCGGGCCACGTCGGCCATGTCTCCACCGGCAGCACCATGACCAACCACAGCACTGCGGTGCCGCAGGCCCCGCCGCGACCCCAAATGGGGCGCCTGCAGTCGCTGCAGGCCCTCCAGGCCCTCCAGGAGGACAGAGACATCGTGCTGGTCGTGTCGCCGCAAAAGCCCGCCATTGGTGAGTAGAGAGAAAACGGTCAATTAAAAACATGGGAGAGGCAGAGGTTTAATTTTGGAATGTGCTGTTTCAGTGGAACGTCAGAGGCTATCCCCCGAGGACGACCGGCTGGCCAAGCCACTGGGTGCCGCGCCCAGCCCCACCCTCAACAACAACAACAACAACCTTCACCACCAGCACAACCACCACACCCACACGGCAGTGCCGGCCATGGCGGTGCCAATCGTGCCGACGTCGCCCTCGTCGACAGCGTCCCCAACGCCCTCCCCGATGTCGGCGGCTAGCGACACGGACTCGTGCTGCAGCTCGGACAGGCTCTCGCTGTCCACGCCCACGTCCATGAACCTGTCCCCCTCGCAGTCTCCGGCCACCACATCACCCTCTCCGCCCATCCCGACCCCGAGCCCCAGTCCTGGCGCCGGCGCCCCGCTGCATCGGCTTGCGGGTCAGGGTGGCTCACCGACACTGCCGGCCCGCCTAGCGGCCCCCGCTGCCCCCGCCGCCCCCGCCCCCAGCGAGGCGGTGGCCAACGTCTTCCACCACGTCGTGGCCGCCCCCGCTGAGGTGGTAACCTCGACGCCGACGTCGTGCCGCATGTCCAGGACGAGTGACGCGTCCTCGCAGACCGACCTGCTGCAGACGCCGCCGCCCTCGCCGCCACCCTCGCCGCCCCCATCCCCGCCCCCCTCGCCGCCGCCATCGCCACCCCCGTCTCCCAAGCCCGGCCAGCGGCAGTGGATGCACGAGGAGATGGAGGTGGAGAAGCTGTCCAGGGACTTGGCCAGTCGCCTGCACGGAAACGACCGTCTGCAGGAACTTTTAGGTGGGTCGCGTTTACTGCTCACCGCTTACATTGGCCGCCACGGCTTGTTCCATGAAGCACTCACAAATTATTCCTGTTTCGTTTTTGTTTCTTTTTGCAGCTCCTGCGCCAGAGTACAAGAAGCCAGCAGATTATGTATCCGGGCTCTTCAACCTGAGTGTCCGTCCGAGGAAAATGTGTTCCAAGTCAACCTCAACATCCACATCCCCTCCATCATCAACTTGTAGTTCAGTGATAGCGCAACCTGTTTCTGTTGAGAGTGTCAGCTCAAGTACGCCTGTCAAAATGGAACCAAGTCCACCTACCCCAGCAAAGAGAGATTCTTATGCAAATAATACATCAACCTCTAGTTTGAATTCAAGTCGATCCTCACTAGAGGTTTCCTCAAGCAATGGCTGTGTCACCCCATCCTCTCCCACTCCCACTAGTCGCTTAGCAGGAACACCCAGCGGCATGTAAGTTAATATTTTGTCTTTCAATGAACGTCTAATTTTTCATTTTAAATCCTTGTTAATACTATGTTTATTGCTTTTAGGGAGGCATTACCAGCTAGCTCTCCATACTTTGCAACATCTGAGTCAAAAGCTCGTCTTCTCACTAGGCTTAGTCAAGACAATTCCTCTGCAGTTGATCTCAGTGGTGCAGAACTGAACCAGAAGAAGGTAATTAGACATCATGCTTGTACTTATCTTATTTCCAAATTTTGTTTATTTGTTATTAATATCATTTAAGAATGTTGAGATTTGGGGGTCCTAAATTGTTGTCTAATTTTACAGGAGGAGCTGGTAGCTCGCCTGTCAAGAAAGTTAGCTATTCTTCGTGAAGAGCAAGATGCTCTAAGTGAGGAACGTAGACTGAATGAAGAGTTGGGCGAAGCAGTGTGTGCCAGAGTAGGGAAAGTAGCGCGACCTGGACAATCCTCTAAGTTGCGTTTACATATCTCTGAAGTTGGCCACATTACATCTTTACTTCTTGGGCTCTCAGGGCGATTAGCAAGAGCTGAGAATGCTCTGCTTGCACTTCCATTACATCATCATGAGAGAGTGAGTGTTGCCACTTTTTTCTTACAATTCCTTGGTAGAAGACAATTTTTTAATATTCATTTTCTTTTTCATCAGGTATCCCTGGAAAGCAAACGTGATAAGTTGTTATCTCAGTTGATGGAGGCCAAGCAATTGAAGGCCAGCATCGATCAAAGGAGTGAAAGTGTCCTGAAGTCACTTTTATCATGTCTTAGCCCATCAGACCTTGATGATTACCAACATTTTATCAGTATGAAAGCTAAACTTATTGTGGATGCAAGAGAACTGGCTGACAAGATCTCTCTTGGTGTGGAGCAGCTTGCCGCTCTGCGTGAAAACCTTTTGTAGTCAACTCCGATTATGTTTGTCCTTGCTTCAGCTTAGTGGTTGTTATTCTTGAAATCTGAACTGTGCTTTACCTACTTTACCTGTCCATAGTATTTAAAGACTGCAGAAGCTTCATAACACAGGCATGACTATCTTGTGCTTAGATGATTGTGCTAAGTCCTCTCTCTAACATCCTAAAACTGATAATTTCTATTTACACTAGATACAATGTGCCATTGAACTTTCCTTAATTTTTTAAGCATTTCTGTATGTATTACAGCCTCATATAAGGCAAATTCTTATCACATGCGTGCTTTTCAATTTTGTATACGTTAAAAACATGTCATCAGCACAGGACAGTTCTGATATTTGTTACAACCAGTGGTACTGATTTTGAGGAGAGAATCAACAAATGATGGCAACGAATTTTCGTGATAGAGGAGTTTTGTGTTCTGACTTAGGATTTTTAAGGTATTAAAATAAATGTTTCAATTTATGAAAAAATGTACACACCTACATTGTATAATGTTTACTCAATTTCTTAGCAATTTTAAAATTATTATGAACTGAAATCAGTCCAACAATCAGAACACACAACTCTCAGGCCATTGGCCTTGATTTATGATTATACAAAAGAAAAATGTGATGTTATATATTTGAGATGCAAATGGTGTGTAAAAATAATTGCTTCTATTAAGGTTCTTAATTTTACTTCCTGATGGAAGTGAATTTTTAATGAAAGCAAATGCCATGTCTCTCTTCCTACCTGTTAAAAAATCAAACTAATTGTTGTTATTTGATGTTTTTGGTGAACCTATTGTTTACTTACTTATTGTAAGAACTGACTGTCCAGTGATTATTTGCCTCAATATTATATTGGTTTTAGAGCCACTTGTTTTGAAGATGACTGAAAGTTTTAAAAAAGCTAAGGGCCAGGCTCAGTTTGTCATAGACAAATCCAATCAGTTTGTAGTTTCTATCAAGAAAGAGGAATGAACTTTGACGAGACTCAAAAATCACTTAAGGGATAATCAATGTCTTCATAAGATTTTACTGTATACCTGATGTGAAAATCATGTGTCATTAGCATCTCAAATATAGGTAAAATGTAGAAAAATTCCAAAAGAAGTAGACTCTTTTGGTCTATGCATACCTAGTCGTATTGCTTGTCTCTACTGCTCTTTTACTTGCCACTGATTGTCAGTGATAGTCCACATAAATTTATTAATCCGTCCAGGAAAACATCTAACATTGCAGTAGACATGTGTAATAATCATAAATGTACAGTATTGTTGTTGATTGCTTGCTATTGTTATATGCTGCTGCAGTGAAGGCAGTGTTCCAATCTAATCATAGCTGTTCCAGAACATGGCTTTCCGTTATCTGAAAGAATTCATTTTTGTTTTGCATTTGATTGTTTTTTCAACCAATGTATATCACTGATGTTTGTTTGCAAGACTCTGTTACAAAGTATTTTCATATAAATTATTTTTCTGTCTAAATAATAAATTTATTTTATGGACTGCTTACCAACTGTCCAAAAGAGAACAGGCTTGCTACTCTGCAAGTCATGTCTAGCAGTATGGCTGTCAATGCCATCTTAAATCCTTTTGTACAAATGTTAATTAAATAAACTAAGACAGAAGTTTTTCCTCCTCGAGAAAAGTCTTTTAACAGTTGTTACTCTCAAGGAATGACTTCTATATTGTGATACCGATGAAGAGATTTGTAAATAAAGTGATAAATTTATTGAATATTATCTTGTCTTATTCACTGATCCCTCTAAAGGTGATCCCACAACGGGTCGGTCCGTCGCACACGGTCGGTCGAACGGTCACATGGAACATCACTAATCGGTGGCTTGGTCGGCAAGAGTGTCGCCCAAATCTTTTCATGAGTTTGTTTCCCAAACTCTCAGTTCACCTCACTTCACGAACCCGAAGAATCAGGTAACCATGGGTCTGAGTTTGGGCGGAGACACACCGGGTGATTTGGTGGCGCAGGAGTTCGGTTCAAATCCCAGGTATAGAAATGTTTTCCTCTGTTGAACCTCGAATCCGGTAACTTACCATTACTTCCAAGATTGGCGAGCGAATTTTCATCGTCTCGGTGGCTGGGAGCGCAGAGGAGGTGTTCGCGCTGAGAGACTTTGATTCGAATCCCGGGTACCGAAATATTTTTCTCAGTTGACTGCATGAATGCGGTACAATAGACGACTTGAGCTAGGCGAAAGAAGAGGAAGAAAACACCTTCCCGAACATGGCGGACGGCCGCCGTCGGCTGCTAGGACCAATGAGGGGCCGGCCGCCATGTTCGGGAAGGTATTTTCTTCCTCTTCTTTCGCCTAGCTCAAGTCGTCTATTAGCCCAAGTTCAGACTGGATCACATTAAGGAGAGCCTCGGTGGCTCAGGGGGCTGAGGTGTCGGTCGTAGAGAGAAGCACTCGGGTTCAAATCCCGGCTAAGAGTATGGCTTATGTTTTCCGCCGCGGTGCTGCTTTTGCAGCAGCGTGTCAGATGGGTGGCCTACCTTGACGGCGCGGCTCATACACTGAATTAAAGGCCAGATATCTTCCAAACAATCTTGGCTGTTAAACAGAGTTCCTGCCGTCAGCCTCCGTCAGCGTGGCAAATGGGTGGTCTATCTTGGTGGCGCTGCTTCTCTGTATATCACCTCTATGCAAAAGAGTTCCCGCCGTCGGCTCCCACCCCCCCTACCCCCCCTCCCAGAAGGAGAGGGGAGTAGGGGCAATCATAAAGGGTTAGTAACCTGACCTGGCTGGTAGCGAACCAGGTCCAACGGGAAACATGTGCTGCCGCATGGCCTCCAACCAGCCTCCACGGCCCATCGCTCTGCCACCTGAGCTACGACAACACACCTGTCCGACACGTCCTATCTTAGAGTGATGGTACCGGGGTTGAGAAGTAAACTGAGGAAAAGATTCACTCAACTGGGAATCGAACCCAGTTCTTCCTCCCACCGGCCGACACCTCTACCATATCGACCATCCAGCCACTGAGAAGCAACGCGATCTATCTTAGAGTGATGGTACCGGATTTGAGAAGTAACCTGAGGAAAAAGATTCACCCACCTGGGAGTCGAACCCAGGACTTCCTCCCGCCAGCTGACAACTCTACCATATCAGCCAACCAGCCACTGAGATGCAACGCGATCAATCTTATAGTGATGGTACCGGATGTAAGAAGTAAACTTAGGAAACGATTCACTCCTGGGAGCCGAACCCAGGCCAGCTAAAGAAAATAAGTTTGTCAATGGGATTCGAATCCAAGTCCTCATTCGAGGCGGCCGCTGCCTCTGCGCTTGGAGCCACCGAGACACATAAGCCTCCACAGCGTTGCCGATCGACTAGAGAGCTCAAATGAGCGCACACGGCTGTTCGGATATGTTACGAGCCGAAGCACTTTTCGGCTTCCGAAGATACCCGAAATCGTCGACGCTCGCTCGTTGAAACCTCTGCTTCCGGTTCGACACCCGCCTTTTTCGGAAGCTGGCCAACAGAATCCCCCACCTCACCCCCTCGCCTAGTGTCTGTCGCCAACCTTCCCGACAGGTGCTGCCCTCTAGTAGCTATCGTTCGGCTCCGAGCGATCCGTCGGTAGTTCTTCGGGTTGCTTCGGTGACCGAGCCACCGAGCCAGCCGCAGTCCGGCTCGCCCGGCTCGACGCACAACCGAGTCGGGCGAGCCGAGCTCGGCAGAAGCCTTCGTTTTCGGTCGTTCGGACAGGCAGTGTTCGCTTGTTTGAGCTCTCTACGATCGACCGTCCGGCCGACCGTCTGCGATCGACCGACCCGTCGGTCGGTCGTGGAGAATCTAGGGTTCGTTTCGGAAGACAATCCTTTATGTTGGGTTATTATTTATTATTATAACAGGTACAATCCAACAGCATTGCCAACAACATGGGCTCATGCAGCTCCAAGCTCAGTGTTCCCCGAACCGCTCTCCCACAGACATCACAGACGACATTGGTGTTCCCATGTTGCACACCACCTTAGCATAAATTTGTAACATCTAATTTATTTCTATAATTTGTTTATACATTTATCAATGTAATTGTGTCACTAGCTGTCCAACAACGCAACGCGAGACACTACACACTTTCCACCCAAAGCACGCGGCCAGCACTTCACCCTGAACATGTTTGTCCCATCAATGCACAATGCTGTGCTCTGATGATAACGTTCTTGATTTAAGAAATCAGTTTGGGTGAATTCTTCTCGCATCACCCTGATGCCATTCACTTATAATTGCATGGGTATGACCCTCACTAGCCATCAAACAAAAGTCCAAGTGTTTTTTTCCTCTCAGTGGTAGCTGAGCAGGGCCTTCTCGTCCTGCGGGATGGGCCACTCCAGTCCCGCGCTGCCGTCCTCGACTCCGGTGCCTGCAACAACGCAACCACGTCAGACACCTCACGCATTTCGCGGCGTTTGCTTTCGTGTCGGGAGCGAGCTGCAAGCAGCCCGGGAGAGCCTCTCCCTCTCCCAGCGACTCTCCCGCCCGCCACACTCCACGCCCGCGAGACTCTGGGCGGCAATGCTCCGCGCCCCGCGCCGTGGCGCTACCCCGCGCGGGAGAGTGAGAGAGAGGGCCCAGTGTGAGGTGAGAGGCGCTGGCCGACACGCCGCATCACCGCACCCGAGTCTCGGCCTCGGCGTCTCGGCGTCGTGCAAACAGCAGTCTGGTTCCGAATCGTGCCTTTTCGGAGCACTGTCTGTCTACGACGGCCGGCACTGGCCGGCAGTCCGAATGGGTGCGAGAGAGACAGAGCGAAGCACCGTTCAGCCCACTCACCGGGCGAGTCCCCCTGGCTGGAGTCCTCGTCCAGGACCACCCTGGCGTTGGACATGTCGGGGAACTGCACGTGCTTCCGGGTGCTGCCCTGCGTCGTCGGGATGCCCGAGCTGCCCGAGCCCGGCGGCCTCCTGGAGTACGGCGGCGGCGGCACCACCAGGCGCACAGCCGTGCCGCCGTTGTCCACGCCGTGGCCGCCGTTGGCGCTGAAGGGGGCGGCGTCCAGGGCGCCGTTGGCGCCGTTGGCGTCACGCGCGTCGCCGGACGGGCTGTGCGCGTCGTGCACCGTGGTGTGCGTGCCGCGCCGCGTGCTCAGCCCACTCGTGGCGGTGGGCTGCGCCAGGTACCGCACGGGGGCGAACTGCAAAGGGGCAAACATTTTTACCTCTGTCTATTTTTAACGTATGGTTGCCTCCGGTCGGCGAAGCGGCGAAGCGGCGTACCCTCAGGAGGTTGTCGTCGTCCACGGCCCGCCCTCTGCCGGCCTTGTACTCCTGGTACTGCGACACCACGCACAGCAGGGAGTACACCTGCCGCACGCGCAGCGCAAACATGCAACACACGTCAAGAATAAATTAACAACCCCTTCCCGCAACTCCACTAAGAATACCAATATGATGGCATGTTTCTTTTTTTTTGGGGGGGGGATGGCATATAAGGGGCGCTTGTGTTCAGAACGGCGTTGCAAGGACATGTGAAGAGAAAGGGGGTGGGGCATCAGCTGGCCTCCAACAACGCCTGGTAAAATATGGCGCCTCTCGCGCAAGTCGCTTTGAGGCAAAGTGTCCTCAAACTACTTTCCCCGTGACAAGGGTCGAGCTGTCCGCAACACAAACACATCAAATTCATTCTCCTTTTCCCCTTTTTAAGCTGAAAAAAAAAGAGAGATAACTTACATTTAGGCTGAGCAGGAAAAAGTCAACTGTGAAGAGCATGGCGACTTCGGGTTTGAAGTTTGCCTGAAACAGAAACACCGAAAAGGGAATAGAAGCTGAAAGAAAGAAAGTACGACACATGCAACCAAATTTTGATTCCACCCGTCATTTGGTGATGCGGCACGCGAAGTTATAGGGGAGTTGGGACGAACGTTAGGGCAGGGTATAAATAATGAAATTCACAGAAAAGTGTGGTGCATTCTTAGCATGTTTGACCTCTGCTGACGTCTCCGCGCGTCCCTAAAGGCGGGAACGAGACTAACCCTTGTCGGGAATAATCTTGTTGTGGTGGGCAGCGCAGCTCCCGAGGGAGCAGCGGGAAGGGAAGGGAGTAGCGCCGGGCAGTCCAAAAACGAAAACAAAAACAGGAAACACACCCACCTCGGTGATGAGGACGTGCGTGATGTGCGTCACGTCCACCACGCCGGTCACGGTCACCACGACCATCCAGGGCAGCAGCAGCATCCGGTTGTCCTGCAACAGTCAAACTTCCACTTCAAAACTTCGACGCACCGATACAAAACGAGCAGGGAAAAAAGAGCAACAACTTTGGGTTTGTTTGGCTTGCTCTCGGTGGCGCTGCGGGCGCTGCGGTGCACCGTTCCTGATCGAGGCGATCCAGGCGTCCAGCGCCATCCGAGCGCGCCTCTCTGTTCCGCTTCCGCTTTGAATGCCAACTACTTGAGGGTTCGGCAGGGTTCCGGCCCGGGGCGTCGCCTCCCCCCCACCCCCCTCTCTGCCGCCGCCGCTTGGTTTGTTTTCCTTCTTCATTCGTCTTCCCGCCGCCGCTCCGCGCGGCATTCGTCACGCCGCGGGTCGGCCCGTGCGTCGCCATGCCAACCGCGGCACGCCCATAACATCACTCAGGGAAGTCCAGGCGGGAGGGGATTGGTCGGGTGCAGCCACCGCACCAATACATTGCCAGCCGTCCGAGCTATCGCCTCCAGGGCCTCCAAGGCGGCGCGGCGGCGTGGCGGCGTGCAGTGCCTTGTCCTTGGCCCTGCCGCGCAGACTGCCTCGTCGCTCTGTCTCTCTCGCACCCGTGGCGCGTCCCGTATAGGTGCGAGAGAGACAGAGCGACGAAAGCGACTCTCGGAATGGGTCTGGCGGCCGGCCTCGCGGCCGCCTTCCAGCTCCCTGTCACACTCCTCGACAACTTCGCCGCTGCGTTGTGGCCGCCGGGCCCTGCGTGTTATATGATAGGCCGTGGTGCGGAAGGGCGCGGGGCGCCGGGGAAGGGCGGGCGGGCGGCGCGGCGGGGTCCGCGGCGCGGCGGGCGCGGCGGGGCGCGGCGGGGCGCGGCGGGGCGCGGCGGGGCGCGGCGGGGCGCGGGCGCGGCGGGGCGCGGCGGGGCGGCGGGGCGCGGCGGCAGCAGGTCCGATATCCGAGCGGTCGCGCTGTCTCTCTCGCACCCCTGCGGGGCGCCCCACGAGTGCGAGCGAGACGGAACACCGTTCGGAATCAGCCCGCAGGGCGCGCAAAGTAAATCTATTTCGGCCCTCCACCCTCCGCCCCTTCGGTCCTTGTCTTCCAAGTGAGAGAATATAAAGAAAAGCGGGCGGGGCGCGGGGGCCAGGGGCCCAGGGGCCGAGGGGCCGAGGCGGAGCGCTGCCAACTCCAGCCGGGAGGATATGTATGTAGATGTTCCCCGCGGAGAGCCGAGCCGATCGGAGGGATTTTCCCCAACCTGAAAGTGGAGGACGTTTTCAGAGACGCACTGTCATTGCAAAATACAAAGTAGGATTGCGGCAGTCAGGGAGGGAGACTCGGGGACTCCAAGACTCCTGAGCGGGGTCTGCGGTGCGGTACACTGGTAAAACTAAAGCGTAGTTGTACGCTTCATTCAAGCGCACAACTACGCTTCAAGACTGTACGCCCTTCTTGAAGCGTACGACTACGCTTCAAGGCAATTCCCCCATGCATTTAGATAGGAAGATAGGAGAGCATGAACTCTTGTACGCTTGAAGAAGGGCGTACTGGCTGTACGCTTCACGAAGGGCGTGATAGTACGCCTTAGTTTTACCAGTGTAGGATGGCCGGCCGTGGAGGGAGAGTCTCAACCAAAGGCACAGCTAAACGAAGAGGTGATATTTCCGTCCAAGCCAACGAGCACTTCAAAAAAAAATAATCCCTCCTGATTCATTCAGCGCGGGATAGTTTTCGACCTTTTTCTTGGCGTCGTCGCGGTCGCTACACAAGGAAACGAGGGAGATTCAGGGAAGACGACATCAAAAGCCGACTCATAAGTCGTCTGCGGCGCGGGGCCGGCAGCGGGGCTGGGGATGGCGAGCTTCGTGAGAGTGAGAGAGACAGAGACAGAGGCCGTGATTGTGGGGCGCTGGCCCGTGATGTATGGCAGGGCGTGCCGGGGTGGGGTGGGGCGGGGCGGGGCGGGGCGGGGCGTAGAGACACCGAGAGAAGTGCCAAAGCACTAGGCCCGGGACTGTCCCCTACGAGGCAATGTGGCGACAAGAATGCGTTTGTCATACACGCCGTAAGTGCGTTGCGTGAAAGAGAAAACCGGAGAAAGCGCAACTCGCGGGGAAAAGAAAACCACTCTTTCTTCTTGCAAAGAAAAAATGGGAATGCCAGTAACCGTTTCGTATTATTCGCCAACATCTTAGGGAAACGCATGGTTAAATTTTGTTTTTAAAGCGTTTTAAAGTGTTCCGGAGTCAGATACAGAAATTTTACGAGACGTGTTGGCGTCTAAAGAGCCGCACTTCAAGAAACCAAGAAGAGAAAAAAAAAGTCGCCGACTGCAGCCAAAAACGCTTTGTTCGCCGGCGTCGTGGCACGCCTTTGCCTCTGCCTCTCCACTTTCGGCACCCTCCCATCCCATCCCATCCCCGGGCCGCGGACGCCGCAGACGCCGCGTCGCTGCGACGCTGCCGCCGGGACGCACCGGGACGCGACCGGACAGGGTTTGACGTAAAGTTATTCCGTGTGGCTCGCATAACTTTCCCCCGGGCCTCGCTCGGCCCCGGCGGTGCCAAAACACGACGGCGTCCCTGGAGGGGCTCCAGCCGGCTCCAGCGCGCCGGAGCCACCGCGTGTCGTTGTCGGCGCGGGGCCGAGAGGCGCTGAGAGGCCGTGGAGCTGCACGGCATTAAGGCGTCTTCATCGGAATCCCCGGCTGGCAGCAGACTGATTCCAAGAGTCTTCTTCGTCGCTCTGTCCCTCTCGCACCTATGCAGCGTGCCGTATAAGTGCGAGAGAGACAGAGCGACGAAGACGACTCTCGGAATCAGTGTGCTGGCCCGCGGCCTCGCCGCTCATTTGCCCACTCGGCGCCGCCGGCGCGCCGCCTGCTTGGCGGCGAGGCTGGCGAGGCTCGGCGGCCCTGCCGAGGGAAAGGAAGCCGGAAGCGGTGCTTGGCGGCCTGGCGGTCGAGGCCGTGCCTGGCGGCCCTGCCTGGCGGCCAGGCCGGGCGGGGCGGGCAGAGGCCGGCATAAATCTGTCCGCGCGTTTTGTTTTTGTTCCGGCGGGAATGGATTCGCATTTCGGCCCAGGCCTGTTTCTGCCACGGCCTCTGCTCGCCGGGGCGGGGCGGGTTTCGGCCTCGGATGCATGGCGGCAGGCGGCGGGCTCAGGGGAGCCGCGCGGGGCGGGGCGGGGCGGGCGGGGGCGGGGCGGGGCGGGGGGGCTGACAATCTCCTCGCACGGGGCGGCGCGGCCCGGCCTCTGCCATTGTCGCGCCACTTTGAGACCCTTCCCGACTTGAAGCCGCCGTGGACGGCGTGGACGGCGTGGACGAGGCAGACAAGGCAGTGGCCCGGCGCGGCGGTTTGCTGCTCGATTTATGGCGCGCTTCTGTCACGAGTCCTCCCAGCAGGCTGACTCCGAATAGTGCTCCCCCCCCTCTCTCCTCCTCTCTCTCTCTCTCTCTCTCTCTCTCTCTCTCTCTCCCCTCCTCTCTCTCTCTCCCTCTCTCTCTCTCTCTCTCTCTCTCTGTGTGTGTGTCGAGCGCCCCTGCGGTGCGCCCCACGAGTGCGAGAGAGACAGAGAGAGAGACGAAGCACTTTGGAATCTGCCCGCTGCTCGCAGCCCTCGTCCAGCGCGGCCGGCCATCCACAGGACCAGGGGCAATAACTCTGCCGGCTGACACCGAGGCTGCTGTGCTGACACAGTGAATAGTGACTGTTATTGAAGCTGACACGCGGGCTGAGGCGCTGACGCACTCAGACCGACGCAGTCGCTGACATCGAGCCAAGGCTGACGCGCTGCTGACGCCGAGGCTGCGACACGACACGCGTGTCACAAAGGCAGAGGAGCAATACATGGAAGTGTACCGCGTGTCCCATGGCCCCGGCATGGCCCCGGCATGGCCCCGGCCTGGAAGAGCCGGGAAATTGGAAACGACCAGGCGGCCAAGCCGCGGCCCCGAGGACTTTGCACGACCTTGGCACGCCTTGGCATCCCTGGCGGCACGGCACTGCACTGCACGGCACGGCGGCACGGCCCAAACAAAACGGCGCTATTGCCAGTCGATATGATGCGCACTTGGCGGCCTTATCGCCAGCCGGTCGTTTTGACGGCCATCTCAGCTCTCTCTCTCTCTCTCTTTTCTCTCTCTCTCTCTCTCTCTCTCTCTCTCTCTCTCTCTCGAACGCGCGTATACGGCACGCCTCGTGAGAGCGACGAAACGCCGCGGGGACTGGGGAGAGGGAGAGCAGTCAGCAAGGACGGCGTGGACGGCGTCCTCGGCGGTCCTCGGCGGTTCTTGGACTCGAAGCGCCCGACGGCAGCGCGATGCCCGCCCGCCGCCCTGCCGCGTGCACCGGGTGGCCTAGCCTCGACTCGGCGGGCGGCGGCCGCGTCGCTTGCCTCTGTGACTGCGTGGACGGGGACGAAGGAAAGAAAAGGAGAAAAGAAGAAGAAGAAAAGGAAAAAAAACTAACCCAACCTAGCCATCACCTCACCCGAGACAAGAGCAGCGCAGTCGCGCCGCATCCCCGCAGCGTGAAATCGAGATTCCAAGCAGCGACCGACAGACTGATGCCAAGGGTCGTCTTCCTCTCTCTGTCTCTCTCGCACCCGTACAGGACGCCCCATGAGTGCGAGAGGGACAGAGCGAGGCAGGACCGACGAGGAAAACGAAGGGAACAAAACCCCGGTCCGGGGGTAGAGGTCTCAGATGAGCGGACACGGGCTGTCCGATAGAGAGCTCAAACAAGCGAACACTGCCTGTCCGAACGACCGAAAACGAAGGCTTCTGCCGAGCTCGGCTCGCCCGACTCGGTTGTGCGTCGAGCCGGGCGAGCCGGACTGCGGCTGGCTCGGTGGCTCGGTCACCGAAGCAACCCGAAGAACTACCGACGGGTCGCTCGGAGCCGAACGATAGCTACTAGAGGGCAGCACCTGTCGGGAAGGTTGGCGACAGACACTAGGCGAGGGGGTGAGGTGGGGGATTCTGTTGGCCAGCTTCCGAAAAAGGCGGGTGTCGAACCGGAAGCAGAGGTTTCAACGAGCGAGCGTCGACGATTTCGGGTATCTTCGGAAGCCGAAAAGTGCTTCGGCTCGTAACATATCCGAACAGCCGTGTGCGCTCATTTGAGCTCTCTACTGTCCGAATGGCCGAAAACGAACGCTGGGGCGAGCCTCGGCCCGCTCGGCTCGGTTCGTGTCGAGCCGGGCGAGCCGGGCTGGGGCAAGCTCGGCTGGCTCGGTCGCCGGAGCGACCCGAAGAGCGGCCGACGGGTCGCTCGGAGACGAACGACAGACGCTAGATTGAACCTTTGCCTACAAGAGGGCAGCACCTGTCGGGATGGTTTGCGACAGGCACCAGGCGAGGGGTGAGGAGGGGGTTTCTGTTGGCCTGCTTCCGAAAATGGCGGGTGTCGACCAGGAAACGGAGGTTTCAACGAGCGTTCGACGACGAGTTCTGGTATCTTCGGAAGCCGAAAAATGCTTCGGCTAGCAACATATCCGGGTTTGCAGTGTCCGCTCATCTGAGACCTCTATCCGGGGGAACCTGTGCCGCGAATACAACGACGCGGCGGCAGCAGCGCGGCACGCAACGCGCAGTTTAGGGCGCGGTTGGCTCAGGTGTGCCGCTACAGCCACGGCACGGCCACGGCACAGCCACGGCACGGCCGCATAGCGGAGGCCGCAGGGTCCCTGGGGAATTCCACCGTGGAGGGGCAGAGTATGAGGTGGAGTTCCCCCGGGACTCGTGGCGCGCCACACTATTAGGCAAAGTGCGACGGCTCGGTGACGGTGACGCTCTACACGCCGCTCTAGCGCGCTCCGGCGAGTGCGAGTGTGAGTACGCCGCGGGTGGCGGCCGGATCTCTAATCGCGCAATAGAACACCACCCCACTGTTAGAATGCTCGGAGAGGGGGGGGGGATTTTGGCAGGTAAACGTCTAACCACGTTAACGCCTTTTTCTTTTTTCGCGGTGCCCCGTGTCGGGATGGTCGGGATGAGCGTGTCGTGGGCGGGCGGTGGCGCGAGATAGGCCATCAGCGCGCTGCTTGGCACCGTCTTCTCTCCGCCCCTCATTTGGCCGCGGTTGCCGCAGTCGCCGCCCCATCGACACCACTTTTTGTCCGTCCCCTCCCTCTTCCTCCGCGGTTTGGGTTTCGGCTGGCGCTGCGTCGTAGCGCTGCGTATGCTCCCTCCCGCTGCCCGCGGCGACCGGTGCGGCTCCTGGACCGAATCGTCGCGCCGCTCACTCCAGCCCATAAAAGTAAAAAAAAATAAAAGGGATACTCCGGCCGTCGTCATGGCAGAAGTCGGACGAACGGCCTCCGGGCGGGTCGCGGACCCGCCGGCAGAGTGGGAGAAGGATAGAGACAGAGACAGTCGCGGACACGCCGGCAGAGAGAGAGAGAGGGAGAGAGACAGTCGCGGACCGGGCCGATGGACCCGCCCGCCGGCCAGAGGGAGACGGGAGACAGTCGCGCAAAGTGGCAGCGATAAAAAGCGGACCGGAGACCGGAAGTGGGGCAAACAGAGACTCAATTAAAGGCAGTCAAATGAGCCAGTCGTGTCGGCCCCCGGCTCCGTGACCGGGACGGCGACCGGGACGGCGACCGGGACGGCGACCCGCTGGAATATAATCCAATAACGCGACGAGGAAACGCCGCGCGGAGAAGGAAAAAGGCATTATTAGACGCGTTGCCGCGCGCCGCCATCCGCTGGGGGTGCGGACCGATCCGGAAAGTCGATTCGGTCTCTCTCTCTCTCTCTCTCTCTCTCTCTCTCTCTCTCTCTCTCTCTCTCTCTCTCTCTCTCTCTCTCTCTCTCTCTCTCTATCTTTCATGCATGGGGCGGCGTCCCGCATAGGTGTGAGAGAGAAGGGCCGACGAAAACCACTCTCACTCTGCAGGGTAGGGCGGCTGTGATTTGTGAGGCATGTCGTCGGGCGGAAACCTCAGGCGGCATTCCAGAAACACGGCCTGCAGGGCCCTGCAGTGCGCCAGAGGACCGCAGCCACTATCCGGCGAGGGTTCGAATACCGACGCCGGCGCTGAGGCTTTTTTCCCTTCTGTAGAGCAGGAACGCAGCGGGATTCTTTACTGACCTACATGGACGTCCCCAGCGGGTGCCTACTCGTTAATGGGAGGCACTCCAGGGGGGAAACACACACCGACAACGACGTACCGACACGTTCCAACTAACACGCTCCTCGGCCATAGCCATCGCAACAAAAAAGGGGTGGTTTTACTTTTCGAGCTGGCTAGCGAGTATGAGAGAGGAAGTTTCCGCGCCTGAGTCGTAAACCCCGAGTCGAGTGGAGCGAAGCGAGCGGACCAACGCTCCGAGCGATGGTTCGGATGGGCACGGCGGCAAAACGAAGCGGGACACTGGTAGAACGCGGCGCGGTTGCGATGGAATGCGCGCAACCTAACCTAACCTAATCTAACCAAACCTAGCCTGACGTAGAGTAACCTAACCTAGCCTAGCCTTTCCAAACCAGACCAAACCTAACCTAACCAGACCAAACCAAACGTAGGTCCGTTGGCGCTGTGCAACGCTCGACAACGCTCTAAAACGCTCTCTATATACAGAGGCTGCACAAAGGCTGCACAGCGACTCCACAACTCCTCGATAGGGGAGGTTGCCAAAATTGTGGGTCCTTTTGTGTCTTTGGGCCACAGTTTTCTTATTTTTCGACGTATCGACCTGCGGTTTGATTTCTATGACTTGACTTCATCTCCCCTACTATCCCACACACTAACCGAGCATGCAGTTCAAGCATTTCCCTGTCAAAACAGGCTAAAACTGGGCAAAATGTAACTTCCGTGCTGTCCATTGTCCAAAAAGTCCGTGTTTCAAGGCGAAAATCTCCTGAACTATTTGTCGGAGAGCAAATCCGCGAACAGCCTTTTGTTCCGTTGGCAACCCGTTATGACACCCTTGGATAGCAATTTATTCCAGTGACTCTCACCCCCTGCTTTATTGGATGAAAAAATGTCCACCGTGTACTGGTTTTCAAACATCGTCAGCTTTAGTTTCGCGCCTCAGCGCCGAACCTGTAGCGAGAAAAGTTCGGCTCAGCGACCAGAATGAGCAGCGCGGTTTCCTCTTTCCGGCGCGGTAGGCGGATTTTCGCTGCAGGGCTCCATTCCGGCTGGCTGGACCATCAAAGGTTAAAATCCGGCATGTGTCAGGTTTGTGTGTAACATTCCGTGTCATCAATAGCAAGCGTGTTACTTGGCCTATCGATTTCGGTCCACCTGGCCATTTTGCGCTTTCACTTCTCTTAAACTTTAGGCGAGACACCTGTTAGATTTGGTGAACGGGTTGGTCCGTTTTCGCCGTTTGTTTATGATGTAACTTCCGTGCCATGGTAACTTCCGTGCCATCTCCCCATGTTAAAGTATAGGGGAAAAATCAAAGTGCGAGAAAATACTGGCCTCCTTCGGAAATGCGTTTAGAATGACCCCTAGAATACAGGAAAAATACTAAAAAAAATTTAGAACGAGATATTTTTTTCACTTTTTTAGGAGCCAAAAGGACCCACAATTTTGGCAACTTCCCATAGAGACTATAGGACCTCAATACAAACCACGGCACGGGTCCACGATTTCACCGCGCTGTCACACCCAAAGTCCCTGCCTTGTCTCAGTAGGTACGTCAGCGCCATACAGAAGTCCCACAGATGCTCCACAGAGGCTGCACAAGGCTCAACACAGTCCCTGCAGAGGCTCTACAGACGCTGTACGCGCTGGCGAGGCTGCGGGCCGGGCTCTGTCGCGCTCGCACGCCTTGGGGGCGCTGCCGTGGGTGCGACAGAGACAGCAGTGAACCAGCGTTCGCCGGCCGCGGATCATCCGATATTCCATCTCGCTTGTCGTCGCCGTGAAGCGGATGCCTCGCCCCTCGCGCCGCCAATTTCCATGCCAATCCCACACTCACACTGTTCGCGCCCTCCCCCTCCGCGAACCCTCCCCACCCCTCGCACCGCCGCCAAGCCGCCAGCCTCGTGGCGTCCGTACTGTGTGGCTCCATCCATCTCCTTCAGGCTGATACGCGCGTGGCAAAGTTTTCGCCCTATTCCACGCACATGACGCCGTGGCGGCGTGGCGGCGCGGTGGCGCGCGCCGTGAGTTCCGACTGTCAGGCCGTCGGGCCGCCGGGTCACCCGCCCCAAACCACCAAGACACGCCTTCGCCGTCCTGGCGGTCCTCGCCGTCTTCGTGGTCGTCGCCAATCGCGAGTCTTTCACGCACTCAGTTTCTTACTCGCCAAACTTGACACGTGCGCGCAAGCCGCGCAAAGCGCTCCGCGAGCTCGTCAAGGGCCTCTCCTCCCCCTCCAGCCGATCCTCGTCGTCGTCAAGGTGTTTGGAGAGCATCATTAAGACCGCCCGTCCTTCCTCGGCGTTGACATGGAGCGGCAGGGCCGGGCAGGGCCACACAAGACAGCCCCTCCCCCTCGCCTTCCAGAGCGCCACGGCCGCCACGGCTCGGCGACGGGGCGGCTGCTCGGCTCAATTTGTCCGTGATGACATTCGCGCGGAGTCGTCGGGACGACGCTTTCATCAGAGGCTATCAGTATCCTGCATGCCAAGTGAGGGTCTCTTGCGGTGGACTGGGGGGCTGGGGCTGGGGGGGCTGGCGGGGCTGGCGGGGCTGGCGGGCTGGCGGGGCTGGCGGGGCTGGCGGGGCTGGCGGGGCTGGCGGGGGGGGCTGGCGGGGCTGGCGGGGCTGGCGGGGCTGGGGGGGCTGGCGGGCTGGCGGGCGGCGGGGCTGGCGGGGCTGGCGGGGCTGGGGGGGCTGGCGGGGCTGGCGGGGGGGCTGGCGGGCTGGCGGGGCTGGCGGGGCGGCGGGGCGGGGGGGCTGGCGGGGCTGGCGGGGGCTGGCGGGGCTGGCGGGCTGGCGGGGCTGGCGGGGCTGGGGGGGCTGGGGGGGCTGGCGGGGCTGGCGGGCGGCCACCAACCCTTCCACTTTTACGCCTTACCATCGCCCCTGCCTCTCTCATCCTCACCCGGCCCGGCGGTTGACGGCGACCCTGGCTGGCCTGGCTGGCCTGGCGGGGCTGTGGCAGCCGGTCGATGGTCTGTGACGGACTGAATAAGTGAGGAAGTGTTTCCGAATCGCGAGACACGCTGCCCAAGCCACCACCTACTCGATTGTCCCGCTCGGCGCCGGCGACGTCTTGAACAAAAGGCCGCACCCCACCCCAGCCGCCGGGCCCACGGTCAGAACCGTGGCCGATCCGGTACGGGACTGTCGACTGATTCCGAGGGCCGCCTTCGTCGCTCTGTCTCTCTCGCACTCGTGGGGCGTCCCGTATAGGTGCGAGAGAGAGAGAGAGAGAGCGACGAAGGCGGCCCTCGGAATCAGTCGACTGGTCCGGTCAGTTTGAGTTCGGCGCGCCCTGCCTGCCCTGCCTGCCCTGCTTGGCCCCGTTGGGGCTGCGGCTGTTTGCTCCTGACAGGTCGGTCGGCGTGATCAAGTCGGCCGGCCCCGCCAGCCCCGAGGCCCCGGGCACCACTCGGCACCGCTCGGCCGCGCCCTGCAACGCCACCGACCGGCCGGCCTGGCCGACCTGCCGCGCCGCCGCGCAGCCGCGCCAACACAAATATTAATTCGGGTCTTCTGGGGGCGTGGTGGGGCGCGGACCTCCCGCGGGGCCCGCGTGGGGCAGTGAAAGAGATCCCCCTCCCCCTCCTTCGGGCAGCTATCAGCTCGGGAGGCCGAGGGCCGCGCTGCGCTCGCTGTGCTCGCTGCGCGCCGCCCCTCCTCCCAATATCAGACAGATCACATTAGTGGTATCATCAAGGGTCATTTCGAGAAGGAGGAGCAGAGCCAGCAGGACCAGCAGCGCCAGCAGGGCGCCCGCCACGCACAATAGAGCGGCAGTACGCCAAGCCGCGCCGCCCCAACAAGGCCCCCGCCGCCCAGCCCAGGCGAGGTGGATTGAGACCTGAGCGCTCCGTCGGCCTCACTGCCCCTGCAGTCCGGAACGCCGCCACAATCAGAGCAATCTGAGCCACCAGGCGGCCTGTCTCTCTCTCTCTCTCTCTCCTCTCTCTCTCTCTCTCTCTCTCTCTCTCTCTCTCTCTCTCGCTTTGGCGGGGCATCCCGTGTGGGTGCGAGAGCGACCGAACGATGGCGGACGCGGAGCCCGATATATACGGCGGGTATTATTCAGGGCGGACGTGCTTGACTGCGCGGCCTGCAGTGGACTGGACTGGCGATGCCGGCGGCGCTGGCCTCGGCCATCCCGGCCATGCGGGCCACGCCGTGCCGCACTGTCAGGATGACTCATGGTAACGGCCTCGGACACACAGCCGCGCAGCTAGGCGCGCTCATCGCTGCATTAGCTGCCGATTGGGGGCGACTGCCCCGGACACTGCCTCGGCCGGCCTCGGCCCCTCGCCGCGCTGCTGCACCTCTCCAAGTACCTAAGGCTCCCTCGCCCGGCCGCCCCTTCACGATCCCCTCGACGCGGAGCTCCGGGGGCTTCTCCAGCTCCGATCCCGGCCGTCCTTTTTCAATGTTGATTCTTTTGTGGGGCGCCACCCCCGCCCCCGCCGCCGCGGTCGGACCTGCATGGCCGCAGCGGCGGCAGCAACTGGGTCAGCGGGTCCCTCGGCTCGAGAGGGTTGGCGGGGCGACGCGGGCCGATGACCGCGGGTGTGAGCCGCCATGGAGCCGCCACCGCCGTGGTGTGGGGCGGAATCGGGATGGGACCCGGGACGGAGGAGCAATTAAATTCTACGAGGGCGACGGGTAAGGTGGAAAACAAATATTTTGTTTGGCTGGCGTCCAGGCGGCGAGGCGGTGACGCGGCAGGCGGCCAGGCCGACGCACCCTTCATTTCGGGGTGACTGACTGGCCGACGGTCGACCAACACGCGGTGCTTAATCTCCAGCCGAGCGCCTTTTATTAATTAACCCCCTTTTTAACGGCGGCGTGGTGTGGGGGGGTGGGGCGGGGGGGGGCGGGGGGGGGGCGGGGGGGGGCGGGGGGGGGCCGGTGCAGCGGGCGTGAGAGTTACGGTCCGTGGCCGGTGCACTGCCAAATGGCGCCCGATGCCGGTCGGTTCGGCTCGGTCCGCTTCGGCTGCGATTATGCCGGGATAGCGAACCGGCAACCAGCTCTGCCAGGAAGAGGAGGAGGGTGTCGCGGCGCCGGGAAGGACTTTTTGGCGCCGGAAACTGGAACGAACGCGTTAGGCAAATCCAGCAATATTTTTTTCAGCCAAAACGTACCTTGAAATCTGCGCTTTTTGTTTTTGTTTTCGTTTTTCTTGCGCTGCGCAACTACTGCTGCGGGAAATCCCGGTGATATACCGACCGGGCGGCCGGCCGCTGCAGGCGCCGTCCATCGTGCCGGCCGTGCGGCCGTGCGTCGCCGCGCCGCTATCTCCGGCAGGGCGGGCACGCCGCTCGGCGCGCCGGGCACTCGATGGCTCTTTTAACAAACTTGCCAGTAAATAGAACGGGCCGAAGCCGAACGGTGCGGCGGTATCACACGGCCCCAGCCGCCCCAGCCGCCCAAGCGCACATTGAAAAGTTGAGCCATTAGGGCTCGCCGCGTCCCGCTCCGCGTCCCGCTCGCTTTCCTGGCTGCCTTATTGGCTCGGGCTGCAGGTCTGTCTGCCTGTCCGTCCGTCGTTGCGATGGCATGTACGCGTAAAAATAATTGAGTGGAGAGGGATTTTGAAGGAGCTCGAAGCGGCAGCATTGATCGGCCCGCAAATTCGAAAGAGAAATGGGCCTTTGAGAATAAATAAATGAAACAACTGGGTCCCCACGTGCCGCCCTCAAGCGGATGCGAGCCGATTCGAAGCCC
>NW_023144635.1:11673779-11792973 GCF_012932325.1 Thrips palmi
GTTCTTGTCGGGGGGGCCAGGGGCGGGCAAACGTGCGGAGCGTCATGGGCGCGCGCCGGCAGAATACCCCCCCGACGCCGGTCTCTCCCGGACGCCCTCCTCGCCCTCCTCAAATTGCCTCGGCCGGCCCCTCGCATTACACTCGGCCGCCTCCCCTCGCGCCTCGCCGCCTCGCTGTCCATGGCGAAATCAGCAGCCATACACATCCCGGCCCCGCTGGCCGCTTACACTCATCCGATCGTAATCCACCGCCATTCTCCCCCGTGGCACACTCACACACGCGCACAGACACACACACACACACACACACATGCACACACGCACGCACACACACACACTCACCAGTCGGAGGCCGACGAGGAGCAGCACGGTGCTGAGCAGCCCGCACGTGGAGCACACCAGCACCACCACGCTGAAGGCGACGGCCGCTGGAACAGAGAACAAGAGCGTTTTTTTTTTTCGAGCCGTTTCGCTAAATTAATCCTGTCGTGAACAAAAGCAGGCGTTAAACAGGTTGCGCGAAGAGGAGCGGGGGAAAAAAAGGAGGAAATCACGAGACAGAACTCCCGGACGCCCGGCGCGTGGCGGAGTACCAGGCGTCCCGGGGGATTGCTGGCTCCTGCCGGCGGGGGCGGCGGGGCGGTGAATTTAATCAACAGCGCTCCTTGTAGGACGCGTGCCGAGAAGACGCTGTCCGAGAGCAGGGATCAATCCCCTTCCCCCGCGCCCCCTTTCCCCAACAGCCAGCCAGCCCGGCCGCACCGCGCCGACCCCGGGGCCATCGTCGGCCATCGTACCCCGTTGCGGAGGGCAGCAGCGCACAGTGGGCCAGAAGACCGGTGGAGGCGGCCAAAACTCTAGACGCGTTTTAACACATTCACGACCGGACTCGTTTTGGGCAAACTTCCGCTCAGGACCGGAGTCTGCTTTGACCAAACCATGCATCTCCCAGACCTCGCGACTAGATATAAGCACGAATCATGCAATAACAAAACCAATCAGCCGAAAAAAAAATTCCCGGGGAACCCCGCGCCCGGGCGGTCGCGAGGGCCATGCCCATTCCGGGTACAGGGTTCCCCTGTGGACGCCAACGACACTAGATGCGGGAACGCAGTACGGAAACACGGTTCCCCATCAAAATGAGTACCAAAATCATTTTATTTTCAAAAAAAAGGAAGAAAACGCAAGAAGTCTCAGTTTTAAGCTTGTATGGCCGTTTTTGAGTCCGGGAACCGTGTACCCGGACGGTCGTCAGAGACATGTCCAGTCCGGGAACACCGCTCCCGTACGTAAAAGCGGCCCAGCAAACTAAATGAGGTATTTTTGGAATCAGCGGAGCGAGCCCAGGCCATTCGCACACTTTTCGACCTGTTTTGAGATGTTACAACCAACCCGATTTCCACGCGGCCTTCTTGACATGCAGCAGAATCGGGCCGTGTCAAAATCGAGTTGGTTGTAACAGCTCAAACCAAGTCGAAAAGTGTGCGAATGGCCTGGGCTCGATCCGCTGATTCCGAAAATACCCTCATTTAGCTTGCTGGGCCGCTTTTACGTACGGGAACGGTGTTCCCGGACTGGACATGTCTCTGACGACCGTCCGGGAATCATGTACCCGTACCAAATTCATCGTACGAGGTCCGTTCAAAAAGTAACTTGCGTCTTTCGTTGAGGCGGTTCCAAAAAAATATGTCTCATGATCGTGACAATTCTGTGAGGTGAAATCGGAAAATCGGATTTGTCCGGGAACGGTGTTCCCGGATGGTCGTCTGGACTTTTTCCCGTACGGGAACGCGTGTTCCCGGACGGTCGTGAATGTGTTAAGCTCCAGAGTCGCTAAGCAGGACTCGAACCGAACGTGTGAGCCCACCAATGGATTCCTCGTTCGGAGAGCAATCCATTGGTGGGGTCACACGCTTGGTTCGAGTCACGTTTAGCGACTCTGGAGCTCAAAACGCGTCTAGAGTTTTGGCCGCCTCCACCGGTCTTCTGGCCCACTGTGCAGCGCAGCCCTGCGTGGCGCTGCGGGACGGCGGGACGACCCACGACAACATTCTCATCGCCTCTCATTAGATTGCCGGCGAGGCGAGCCCCCCCGACTGTGCGCACAGCCTGGCAGCCTGGCACACTGTGCCCGGCCCGGCCCGCTCTGGCATTGCTCCGCCGGTATGCGTTATCCTGCAGCCCGGGATGCCGCGCCGCCTGCGCTGCTGTGCGCCAGAGCGAGAGGCGGGGCGGGGCGGGGCGGGGCGGGGCGGGGCGGGGCGGGGCGGGGCGGGGCGGGACGAGGCATGCAACTGTATAACCCAGAGCGCACCCCGACGGTACCCGACGGCAGCGGGCTGGAGCGCCTCGCCTCGCCGGGGAGATAACTTGCAGCCGGCCCGCCGTGGGACCGCCGCGGCAGCGCAGCGCTCCTCGCTCTGTGTCTCTCGCACCCCTGCGGGCCGCCCCATGGGTGCGACAGAGACAGAGCGACGGACCGGACCAGACACACATGCGCGGCAAGACCGGCGGCAAGACGGCATGCACAAACAAACTCGCGCGAACGTCGGGGAGTCTCTCGGCCAGCACGGCACGGCCCCCCCCCCTCCCACGGCCAACTCGGCGTGAGTGTGTGTCTGCGCGTGTATGTGTACGACCAATGTGTCCGTGTGCGTGTGTGTGAGAGAGCGCAAAGTTTCGGCCGCAAGTTCCCGTTTACGTGTGTGTCCACAGATGCGCGCCAGGTCCGTTGGTTCGTAAACCTCGTAACCTATTTCGGCACGGCTGGGTACAATCATCCCCCCGCCTCGGAGAAAAAAGAGAAAAAGAGCGACACGGCTACGTCCGACGTCGACGTGGCCCGGAACCGCTGGGAACAACTCTCGGAAAAACCATTTCGGGCACATCGACTGGAGCCTGTACTGCAAATAACTTTCTAAGAGTTTTCACCGAATTCCGACGGCACTCGCAGAAATTCATCGCCGGCACTCAATCGACAATGACCGTCCGTAAAGTTGAGCTCATTTTTTAAGCGGTCTTGCTACCGCTTCTAGCTCTGCATACGATCCCACTCATCCCATCCCATCCATCCACCCATCCATCCATTCAGCGCGCTCGGAGGGGACTGCATGGTCGTGTTGGTCGTCGTCTGTCGTCGTCCTGCGCCGCCACGCCTCGCCGCCTCGCCGAGCCAGTCCCCACTCCTCACAGCCACCCCCACCCTTCTTGCCCCCCCTCTGCGCGGCCTCCCCTGCCGGTCCACGGCAAGACCGCTTTGCTAAGCTTGCCTTGGCGGAACTTTTTTGTATGAGAGGATTAAATTGTGCGACTTCCCTGGGGAAGTGTGCGCATCGCGTCCCTCTCATCCGCGCTGCACTTCGTCTCGCTGCCGGGGCCCTGACGGTGCATTTAGGCGGCCTGCTGCTTATCTCGAGCTCCTTGTAGCCTCAGCCTCCCCCTCCCCGCCCCGCTCTGCCCGCTGGCTCACTCTCAAGGGGTTGGTTCTCTCTCCCGACTTGCCGAAGCACCGCCCAGGGCTCCAGGGCTCCAGGGCTCCAGGGCTCCAGGGCTCCAGGGCTCCAGGGCTCCAGGGCTCCAGGGCTCCAGGGCTCCAGGGCTCCAGGGCTGCTGCAGCGTGCGCCGCAACTGCGTGCCGAATCGACTGCGTCTGCTTCTGCCCGTGGCAGCGTCGTATTATGAGGCGTTCTGTGGCGTTCTGCGGCGTTCTGTGGCGTTCAGTGGCATCCTGTGGAGTTCGCACGGCTTCCCTGCTCCAGTTGTCAATTTGGCGGCTCCCTCTCCGGCAATACGCCCTGCAGCGCCACCGGCGCGTCGCCGCGCTCGCGCGCCAGATTCCCTTCCAGTTAAACTTGTCCCGTCGGCCGCCGAGTCCCGCGCGGCGAAGGGGAAGGGGGGAAGGGGTGGCAGTCCCGTCTGTTTCCAAACAGCCGCCCCGAGCCTGTCCCTCTCCCAGTGTACGTACAGTACACCGCGCTCCCTCCAACTTTCCCATCTCTGTCTCTCTCTCTCAAACACACATATACCCACACTCAAACTCACGCTCGCACACACCCACTCTCTCTCTCTCTCTCTCTCTCTCTCTCTCTCTCTCTCTCTCTCTCTCTCTCTCTCTCTCTCCCACCAACACCGTGCGTAAACTACATTCGCTGTAGATTGGGCCCCGCATATTGCCGGTCCCGCGCAGCCAGCCGCAGCGCATTACAGAGCCGACCGCATTTCCCGCGTTTCCCGCATTTCCCGCGTTTCCCGCGCTGGGTGCGAGAATAACCGCGGGGGCGGAAAAATGATGCCGTTGCCGCCGGCTGAACATGACACGGTCGGTGCATGCCGCGTAATTTGACACTGTGCGTGTGTGTTTGTGTGTGTGACGGAATTTCGATTTCGATATGCGGCGTGGCGGCCGTGGGGGCCATGGGCTTGTCGAAGGCGGCGAGGCGAGGGCCGCGCCGAGGCTCAGCCAGGCTCAGCTTAAGGGGCTGTTCCGCTTTAGGGCTTAAGGCGCGCGGCAAAGTGTTGAGGACGGGCATAAAACTGGGGCAGGGGGTCCGGCGGCGGCTCGGCCGGCACGGCGCATGCAGTGTAGGCCCGGCGTCGGCCGCAGCGCCGCAGCCTCCCTCCATTATCGCCGGCCGCGCCAATGACGCGCCGTGTACCTGCAGCACGGCCTCCACGGCCTCCGCGGCCTCTCAGGCCGGCCTAGATTCCAGCCGCGAGGCCATCAAGCCGGAACTACTGCCGGGTGAGAGGGCGCGTCGCGGGGTGGGAGGCGGCGGCGCGCGCTTACAGCAGACACTTTACACGCCAGTGAATGTTTCCTCGATTAGTATTATCCCCCCCGGCTCCGCTGGGCCGGGCTGGGCCGGGCCCCACTCGGCGCCACTGACCCAGATGAGGCGGCAAGAAGCGGACTCCACGTGTTGATTATGGCCGGGCATTAACGCCCCCTCCCCCCTCCTTCCCCGCGGTGCAGCCGTGCAGCCTTTCCCCGCCGTGCAGCCGCGCCGTGCAGCACGCGAGCCAAGAAAATCTGCTTCCGTCGGCACGGTTAAAACTTTATGATGAATTGGAGCGATCCGGAGCAGGGTCGAGGCGGGCGGGGCGGGGCGGGGCGGCCGTGCCGGGCCACGCAGCAGGCTGCTGCAGCAGTGCGCACAGCTTGCAGGCACGAGGGGCAGGCCCGCCGGCGGAGCGGGCCGAGTGGCCTGGCGAATGAGGCTCTTGGAGTGCAGGGCGACGAGCGCGCCGCGGATCGAGATCTCGCCATCTCGTGACATCTCGAACCGAACGGGCGCTTGGCTTGCCGTTCCGCCGTCGGGTGCAGTGAGGTCCGAGCGGGCGGACCGAGCGGCGCGGACATGCAGCAACGCAGGCGACGCAGGCTAACGGGCGGCGTGAGAGAGACGGAGCGACAAATGGACTCTCAGAATCAGTCTGCCCGCCCTGCGCCCAGCGCCCTGGGCCATCCCAACCGCCGCGGCCACTTTGTCAGACTTTGTTGCAGCTTCCGGAAGAAAGCCGTAATGTGCACCCGGGGCCCGGGGGGGGGGGTAGCGAGCGCTTCACTGGGTCGCGCATCTCCCTGGGCCGCGCGGAGGCGACCCGGATGACGCACTAGTCGTGCGCGTTTTTGCAACGTTGCGAGGGACGACGACGGCGGCGGCAACGGCGGGCGCCGCGGGACGCCGACGCGAAGCGATGCGAAGCGATGCGAAGCGCGCGCCCCGAACTGAAATTGACCTCGTTATCCTGCGAAAACACACGACGGCGCCGTCGCCGCCGCCACCGGGATCGAGACGAGGATAGGGCGGGTCGACCTCCACCGCGCCGCACAGGCTCCGCGCGCCGCGCCGCGCTGGCGGAACGGGAGAAACAAAGAAGGTGCCCTCCCCGCCATGAAAGAGGACCGCGGCGTGCCGGCGTGCCTTCCGCCGCCGCGCATCCGTCCTGCAGGACAACAAGAAGGGCGGCGCGCAGCACGCCGGTCCAGTACCGCGATAGCGCCGCACGCAGACTTATCTCGACCCTCGTCAGCGGCAGAGGCAGCGGCGCGGGTTCAAATCCCACCAGCGCCTTTTTCGCTCCCCGCCCTAAAGCCAGCCGTAATTACCCGAGCGCGTGACAAATTGAAGAGGGATGGCTGCGGGACGCGAAACGGCGCGGCGCGGCGCGGGGACACTCACCCTCGGACGCGGCGTCCGGCTGCAGCAGGCTGACGGTGGTGCCGCCCGAGCCCCCAGACCGCGTCGAGTTGGTGGCCGTCATCACCACCTGCTCCTCGTACAGGTAGCAGCCCACCACCAGCGTCGTCAGCGAGAAGTACACCTGCGCAGACAAGAAAACCGATCATTTGTTGGCCGAGGCCACAGGCCACCCTGCTGCACCAGAGCGCCCGCCGAGTCGGGGGTAGGCCACCCGCTCGCCAGGCCTGGTCGCCGGGCTGGCCCAGCCTCGTGACGGCGGGCGCCCTCCCTCCTCCCCGGCAGCGAGCGAGTGTTGCACAGTGGGCCAGAAGACCGGTGGAGGCGGCCAAAACTCTAAACGCGTTTTGAGCTCCAGAGTCGCTAAATAGGCCTCGAACCGAACGTGTGACCCCACCAATGGATTGCTCTCCGAACGAGGAATCAATTGGTGGGGTCACACGCTCGGTTCGAGTCCTGTTCAGCGACTCTGGAGATCAAAACACGTCTAGAGTTTTGGCCGCCTCCACCGGTCTTCTGGCCCACTGTGCCCCGGCAGCGAGTCCTGTTCGTTCGTGTTCATTTGCGCACAGCTGCAGGCAGGGCCGAGGCACCGGGGCGTCTCGGAGGCCGAGGCCCTCCCCGTGGACGATGGACGTTCCCCGCTCGGCCTGCGCGACGCTCGACGCCGAGCGCTGGGAGATCAGGAGATCGGGGAGGATTGATATCGCCCGTCGAGGAAGCTGCTCGAAGATGGAGGTCCTCCGGGATGGTCGCACACAGGCGGGCGGACGGACGGGCAGGCAGACAGGCAGGCAGGCAGACAGACAGACAGACAGGCGGGCAGACGGACCGACACACTCGTGTCACGCACGCGTGCCCACCACGCCCTATTTCCCCGTTCGGCCCACGCGCGTCATTGGTCGCGCCATTCATTCCAAAATGCGACCACAACCGGCAACATCGCAACATATGGGTTTTCTAGGGGAGGGGAGGGGGAAGCCTCTCGCCCGTCCCGGCCGTCCAGGCCGTCCAGGCCGTCCAGGCCGTCCAGCAGAGACTCCAAACGGGTAACGAAGTGCGGGTATGTTGGCCGAGCGTTGGCCGGTGCGCTTGTGGTGGGGGAAGCTGGGCCGGAGCCGAACGCCGAGGAAGCGGTCGGCGAGCGTCGACACCCGCACTTACCCGCACAGCCCGAAAATAGGCAGCCCGCAACGCAGGCAAGCGACCTTTCTTGCCTACCTGCAGGGGCGAGGCGGCGTGCGGGCATCGCCAGACTTGCGGGCTACCGTCACCCGCAGAGTCTCGAGCGGGCTAGGCCGCCCGGGGCGGGTCGGGTCGGGTCGGGTATGCGCGTTGCGGGGCGGGGCGGGTTGAGTCTGGATCTCGCGCCGCTGCCGTGCGGGTATGTTTTTCGCCCACTTCGTTACCCGATTGGAGTCTCTGCCGTCCAGCCGCACTGCGTCCGTCGCGAGGCCCTCCTCGCTGCTGAGATAAAAAAAACGCAAGCGGGATCTATGTGTTGTCCTGGCGACCCCTTCTCGCCGCGTCATCTCCACTGTGGCGGGGCGGGGCGGGGCGAGGCGTGGGTGGGGCGGCCACCAACGTAATTGTTCACCGCGTCAAACTCGCCCATGAATAACTCCCTCTTCCTTCTCTTTTTTACGACAGAGAAAAAAATCTATTTATTCTGTCTTTTCTGCTGTGAAGTTTTTACTAATGACAGATTTGAATTATGTGTAAATGTTTTATCAGTGTACAATGAGTGAACATTGGCATTTGTGAATTTTACGGCGTTTTAATTTCTTTTTATCATGGACTTTAAATTTTGACAGTTGGTATAATGGCAGTGGGACGTTTTCATCGAGAATTTTTCTTCATGTTTTTATTATTTTCTTAGAACAGTGATTAGTTTTTGTCACTTTGATGAGGCAGGAAGTTTAGTTTTGAGGAGTGGCACATTTTTTCTTCGAAACGTTTCTGGAAAATGTGAACGGATAAGGGTGCTTGATTGTTGCAAATTTATGTTTTAGTCGTTTACGGAAAATTTCCACGATAAATTTTTAAGATTTTCTGAACTTTTTATTGTATTATGAAAAGGATTAATATGGCGGGAGCGAAATGTCCATCCTGGGGGGTCCGTAGAAGAAGAATTCTGAGCGGCCCCGGGCAATAGGGGTCCTCCTTCGTCGGAACCCCTAAAAATAAAAAACCAACGTTGCTCCACTCCACATTGGCAGGGCACCAAACTCGCTGTAGCCGTCGCGGCTGACTGGGGTGGAGTACTACTGTCCGGACAGGTACTAGTCCGCCGCTCCGCCGCAGAGTTTGCACCAGTGGGGCTGTGGTTAACGACCAGCGGCCGAGGGCCGTCCGTCTGTCCGTCCGTCCGTCTGTCTGTCCGTCCGTCCGTCCGTCCGTCTGTCCGTCCGTCCGTCCGTCCGTCCGTCCCAGTCGGTCCCGCAACCCACTTCAGCCCGCTTCAGCGCGGCATGATACCACTCGGGCGGGCGCTGGTGGCGCGGCGGCCCTGGCGGCCCTGGGCGGGAGGGGCGGGCTTTGACCACTCTGCCGGAACGACCAGCGCCCGCATCTATATTGGTCGCGGACGTCAGAAACACCGTTTCTTTTTTGTTGTTTGTTTTGCCTTTTTCAGTTTTTTGAAACGCGGAGCGCGGCCCTTATTTACAGCTCGCTGACGCTTTCTCGCAAGAACGACCGCCGCGCGTGTGAGACGCACACCCAGCAGACGTCCTTGAACCACGAAAAAGACTGCTAACCTTACCTAACCTTCCCTAACCAAACCACCAGGCCACGACCATACCAGAGGTAACGTGTTTTTTAGAACTTCGCTCTTCAGTGACCACTCACCTGGATAATTTATTCAACCGCCATGCCTCACTGTGTAAGTTTCGCACAGTTGGCCAGCCCGTCGCGCGCTCGCTGTGTCGCTGTGTCCGTGCCAGGCGAGAGGCCGCGGTCCGGGTCGCGGCCGTAAACGAATAAACTTCATCTGGACCGAGTCGCCTCTACTCGCCTCCAAGACCCAGATGAGCGTCGTCAACACTCGCGGCCCCGGCGCTCCGCCCGCCGCCCGGCCCGCGTCGCCGCGTCTCCGGGGCCATAATCCCCCGGATAATTCCAGGACGTTCCAGGCGCTCCAGGACGCAGTGCGCCGCGCCGGGCATAAACCGGTGGCGACGGCTCGGCTGGCTGCCTGGAGGATGCCTGGAGGTGGGTCGCGGCCTCGGCGGCGGCGGCTGGAATGGTGGCGGTAAAAACCGCGGGCACTGGAGGGGGCCGCCGTTGTCATGTGTGCGTTTGGGCGACGTTTGGCGCTGCTCGGGCGGTTTTGGAAGCGTCTGCAGTGTACCCGACCGGTACATCAACACAACGCGGCGGCAACGCCCCCAGAATGATGGCGTCGATGTGCGGCGCGAAGAAGGACCGCGGAAGGACCACGACGACGCCCCGAGGAGGCCGGCGACAAAGTGGCGGCCGTAATGACCGCAGGCTGGCCGAGGCTGGCAGGCAACTGGAGCCTGACGGACTCGTTGAAGGCGGGCAGGAGCAGGGCGGCAGGGTGGTGTGATAGCGAGGCAACGGAACGCGGCTGCGGGCTCTTTCTAAACGGCGCTTCGAAACAGCAAAAATGACGAGACTTAAAAAAAGTTTTAAAAATGATTCTAAAAAAAATTGACATTTCTCATTTTTTTCTGGATTTTTCTCCCTCAAAGATACAGTGGACTTTACTCGGAGGGAGAAGGGACACGATAGGACGTGGCTGCTGCTTTCTACGGACATCTCGAAGGCGCCACGCCTTTAAAGAGATAACCTTATTAAGAAGTCTTGCTCCCGGCGGTCCCGGCCGTCCCGGTCGTCCCGCCTCTCTCGCATTGATAATTGACTGCCGGGATCCGGCTGGCCAAAGGAACTAATTTCGGCTCCGCTATTTACTGACTCGCGAGGAGAACCGCGGAGCCGCCTCGCCTCCATCGAGTTGAAGCCGCCGGTGGAAAGGCTTCTTTCCCAGCGCCACCAACTTCCGGTTCCGGTAAAAGAAATAATTAAAAACTTGTATTTTTTTCTTGTTTGGACAGAATGCGACGCACCGCCCTCAGCGTGTCATTTCCATACCCATTTCGGATTCCCGGATTCCCGGTTTCCCGGTTAATGTACGCTAGTTGGGACGCCAAGGCCGCCCCCGTTCGCCGCAGGTGCGGTCGAATCCGCAGCAGCCCCTCCTCAAAGACAAAAGCGGTGCCGAGCGCACCCCCTCCCCCGGAGGGATCCACGGACAGGCTGACTCAATTAGGGAGGATTTCACTTTTCCGACAGTGTAGTTGGCAGCGCCGGCCGGGCCGACCTAGGCGGGGAGCACCGGGGCGGTAGGCGTGTCGCACTGAGGCCGCCGTCGAGGGATAGGGGGCTTGGCGGCGTGGCGGCGTGGCGGTGCCAGCGAGGGCCCCACCCAGGGCCGCCGGAAGTACTTTCTGGTGGGGGGGGCGAAATTTTTATGAAAAATTGTTGGGTTGCCTACCGTTAAGGGGCAACACCCAATACGGTTGAGACTTCTCTAAAAGTGTTCCAAATCCAGCGAGCGAAGCGAGCTTAAAGCGAAAATTCATACAATTCTAGACTTAAACACAACTTTTGCCATTTTTAGAGCAGAATCACACGCTTTATTGGTGGGCGAAGCGAGCCAAACGGCAAAATAATGGAGGAAAATTAAGAAAACCTGCGAGCGAAGCGAGCAAGAAGCCAAAAATCAAAGAATTTGCGACTTTGCTATATTTTTTTCTCTATTTCGAGCTCAAAATGGCACTTTTGTGTCTGAAAGTGGGGGGGGCGATGCCCCCCCCACCAGATTTTGGGGGGGTCAAGTCGCCCCCCCCGCACCCCACGTCCGGCGCCCTTGGCCCCACCGGCGCGTCGCGCGCACCACCGAGCCGCCCCGGCGACCTGGCAGGCTGGCAGCCTCGCGACGCTCCTAATTCACTTAGCGTCGCGTCGTCGGCGTCGAGTTTGCGCGACGCACCGCCCGCCCCGCCTGACCGCACGAGTCTGTCGCCGCTTCGACGCGGACGCGACGACGGCGCGAGCGATCGAATCGAATTTGGCGCGCCTTTCCAGTTCCGGCTGCCTTTTTGGCCGCCTCTTGACTGGCTGCTGCCTTTTTCGTGGCTTTTTGACTGGCTGCCTTTTTGGTTGCCTCTCGACTGGCTGCCTGTTCGGCGGCCTCTCGACTGGCTGCCTTTTTGGCGCCCTTTCGACTGGCTGCCTTTTTGGCGGCCTTTCGACTGGCTGCCTTTTTGGCGCCCTTTCGACTGGCTGCCTTTTTGGCGCCCTTTCGACTGGCTGCCTTTTTGGCGGCCTTTCAATTGGCTGCCTTTTTGGCGGCCTTTTGATTGGCTGCCTTTTTGGCGGCCTTTCGACTGGCTGCCTGTTTGGCGGCCTTTTGATTGGCTGCCATTTTGGCGGCCTTTCGACTGGCTGCCATTTTGGCGGCCTTTTGACTGGCTGCCTTTTTGGCGGCCTTTCGACTGGCTGCCTTTTTGGCGGCCTTTCAATTGGCTGCCTTTTTGGCGGCCTTTTGATTGGCTGCCATTTTGGCGGCCTTTCGACTGGCGACTGGCTGCCATTTTGGCGGCCTTTTGACTGGCTGCCGTCGGCGCGGCTGGCGCGGCGTGCCCAGGCCCTCCAGAGAAAACTCGGCCTTCGCCGCGAGGGCGCGAGGCTCGGCGCGAGGGCCTCGGCCGGGGCGGAAAGCAGCCGAGCGAAGGGAAAAGTCGGCCAGGAAGCGCGACCGCGATAACGAAATGAAAAACTCGGGAACAAAACGGGCAGGAATCGGCGCGGTGCTCGCAGGGGAGAAGAAAAAAAAATGATGCGGAAGGGGGGACCTTTTTTCTCATGCTGGGAAAATTATGTGCGGTGAAATGATGCGTGAGGCAGGGTCGCGTGCGTGTGTGTGAGTGTGTTTGTGGAGCGTGGAACGCGGCACGGAGAATCAGCCGTCATTATCACCGCACGGACCACGCCGGGTAGCGGCCATTTAGCCCTGAAAGCCAATCAGTGACGGAGTGCCACGTGGGTGGGTGGCTGGCTGGCTGGCTGGCTAGTGGCTCGCCGCGTAATCACACCCTCATTACCTGACGGCCATCGGCTGGGCGAGGGGGAGTGGGGGTGTAAATCACAGGGTCACCTACACTGGCGCGCGCCGAATTCGAGCGAGGCGGTGGAGTGGAGTGGCACCTGCATCGACTCCCCGTACTTTCTTTCTTAATGTCTTTTCCGATGTCTTCAAACCGAACGAACTTGGTGCTCCGCTTCTCGCCTGTAGCATGTGATCCCTGGAGGTCAAGAGCAGAGCGGCATCATCGGTTCTCCATCGGTGCACCCTAGGGTCCGGCGATCGATACCTGAGAAATGTTTTCGTTTTTCGACTGGCTTTCCCACTGCGGTTTGAACCCGTTCAGCCATCTCAGTCCATGGGCCATGGTGGCTGAGTGAGGAAAGGCGTCTGTAACCGACACCCGGGTCAGACGATCGAACCCCAGCATCCATACATTTTGAGTCGCTCTATCATAGCGGTTCCAAACCACCCCAGGAGGGAGGAGGGCCGGTTCGCCGGGGTGCCCTCTTTCACTTAAGGTAGTAGTAGCGCTCCAACACAAGTCAAGCGAGAGTCAAAAGTTTAAAAACGGTATTTTGAGAGTGAAAAAAATTTCTTTGTCTTGAATTAATGTTTAAACTTTCGGAAAAGACATTAAAATGCCTCTATAGTTTCCTTTTAGGGCGCAATGAATTTAAAAAGTGATGTTAGTTGTGCACTTGACTCTGGTCCTGTCTGCTAAATGACGCATTATGTTGATTATTTTCGAAACGAGGACGGAAACGACCCGTTTTCTTTGAATAAGCAGATACAGAGTGTATTAATGCACCTTTGAACAAAAAACTTGAAGATTGAACTTCACTTCAAGTAATAAATAATTCAACATACGGGGCGCACCGATGGGCAACATAACCTCAACCTCATAAGGCCAATGCTAATTTCAATTACTTATTGCTCAATATTTTCGACGGTGACTGTCCCTTTTCTTGACGGATCTAGATTCAGAAGGGTTCAATGCATATTCTCTGAAAGTTTCATAACTTTAAGTTCACTTTTATGTTGTGCTACTACTACCTTAAATTTTCATCATCTGCTTGTTTTTATTTCGGTTTCTCTGAATACCTTTTGTGCGCAGAGAGTGATTAATTACAGGTGAGCAGGGCGGGCGAGCGTGCGGCCGAGCGGTGGACACGCCGCGCCGCAGCGGCCGCAGCCACTTGACGTACTCCATCGGCGTGCCCCCCCCCCTTCTGCCTCCCCCTCCCCCCTCACGCGGCGGAAGTGGGCCTATAAATTCACGCAGCATCTCTCCAGGGCCCTGCAGCCCTGCGGGGTAGCTACCGCTAGCGGCGGAAGGACACGCGGTGCCCGCTGGGATGAGCGATGGAGTCTGTGGCGCGAGTCCGGCGTGACAGCGGACGCTTCAAGTTATGTTATGTTTAGAGGTCAGATGGGAGCCGCTATCCTGTGTACGTAATGCGTGCGGTAAATTTTTATCGTGGTATTACGTATAATTTCGAGAAGATATGTTGGGAAAAAAACGTGGAAAAGGTGCGTGGATGACATAGAGCGCGCGCGCGTGCGTGGCTGGAGCTGAGATAGGAAAACCAGGACGAAGTGTGCCGCGTCGCCACAGTGACCCCATCCCTCTGCCGAGTCCCTGAGGACCCCCCAGGGGCTTCATCCCCGGGGGAATCGAATAGCCGCCCCGGCAGGGCTGGCAGGCAGGGTCACCGGAACCCGGAAGGCATTACGGAAAGGGGCGGGGCTGTCAAAAGGGGGAAGGGGTCGTCGGGGAGCCCTGGGGAACCCCCGCCGCGCGCCGCCGCTCATGGTGGCCGCGTGACACGTGTCCGCCGTCAGCACGGCCTCCACGGCCACCGCAGACACAGCCACCACGGCCACCACGGACACTCGGACACTCACCATGGTGTAGATGGCGCTGGCGTAGCTGCCCCTGCGCACGGAGCGCCAGCAGCAGCACGATTCCAGCAGCGCCATGGCCCGCGGGGTCGCACCGCATGGCCCACGAACGCACCGCGGACCGCCGCAAACGTCCGCCAACCACCGCCAACGCCAGCAGGGCCTGCCAACAACAACAACAACATCAGTGCCTTCTTGATGGATCGCGTGGCGGCGGGAATGGGCCGCCTGGAATGGGCCCGCCACGCCAGACGGCCGCGCTGCAGCAATCAGGGTGCCGCAGGCCGCAGGCCGCAGGGTGCGCGGACGGGGCGAGTGCGCGCCGTGCGCGCCGTGCAGGCCGTGCGCGAGGACGCCATGCACAGCCACTCGCCCGGGCGGCCCAGGCGGCGTGGCGGCACACAGCCCGCCGTCCTGACACTGACGGATGACTCAAACAGCGGGGACAGCACTGACGTGGCCGAGGCACGCCGAGGCACGCCGAGGCCGTGGCGGCGGTGGGACATCCCGGCCTTCCCGGCCTACCGCCGTCCCGGGCCGTCCCGGGGCATGGGCGCCCCGCGGCCAGCTGTTGCGGAGCCTCCACCGCCTCCACCGCCTCCACCGCCTCCACCGCCTCCACCGCCTCCACCGCCTCCACCGCCTCCACCGCCTCCACCTACCTCCACCGCTTCCACCGCGTCGACAGGGCACAGGGCGACGCTGTGCCGACGCTGTGCAACGCTGTGCCGTCGAGGACCCCAGGGGCACCGCCTTGCCGCCATCGCCGCCCCGTCGCCCCGACCCCAACCTCCGCAATGTGCGGAACTTGCTCCAAACACACACACACGAGCGTCGCCGAAGTCATGGAAGTCATCGTCCAAGTGCTGCCAAAGTGCCCGGGGGACGCCTGCGGGGGAGAGGGAGATAGACGTGGGGAAGTCGGGCCTGTCTGTCCGGAGCGCGTGCTGCTGCTGGGCTGGCTAAACACGCCCCCCCCCCTCTTCCCCCACGCGAGCCTACATCCGGTCGTGTGGGCAGGCCGGGCGGGTCGGGCAGGCCGCAGTCCAGGACGGCGGCTCTGGGGCTCTGATTTCCCCAGCGGCCCGAATGGAAAACCAGCCGCCGATGGCCAATCGGCCTCCTTTTCGCAGGAGTGAAGCTTCATTACAAGCGGCAGGGGGTGGCGCGCGGGGAGGGGAGGGGACGGCGAGGAAAGGGAAGACATTGTTTCCCGGTAATGGTTTCATTAGACTTGTGAACACACTAACTTCTCATTGCGATTCTGCCGCCGCCGGTGTTGTTTTTGTTGGCTTTTTTCGTGTCGGCCAGGCCGGCCGGGGCGCCTTTGCGCGTCTGGGCCTGGACACGCTTGGTCGGCTTTACCGTAGTGATCGAGATTGGGCGGGCGGTCACCGCCCGACGGAAAGCAGACTGCAGCGCCGCACCCCGGCGAGCTTCGGACACTCTAAAACCGAACAGCCGAAGGTGTCTCCGGTTCGACTCCGGTTCGCGCCTAAACGGCCTCCTCCACCCGCACCTCACCCCCTCGCCTTGTGCTAGACCCGAGAGGTGCTGCCATCTAGGTGGCTAAACGCCGGTCGGGCGCACGGGTAACCGGCCGCCCGGACTGAAATCTCGGGCCGGGCGGCCGCCCCGCCCGACGAGCGTTTGGGCGGGCTGGGCGGCCGCCCGGCCGGCAAAGACGTCGGGCGCGCCATGGCGTCGCCGCCCGCCCAATCACGAACACTACTTTACCGGGAAGTACAGCGCTAAACTTTGATACGCTGAGGGGCGTGCACTGCCAGTATTCTGCCAGTGTGTGGCCCATTGGGGGCGGGGGGCATAATGTGCCACATCGTGTCCAAACAACAGCCGCCTTCGCCCCCACGCGTCGGCGTCGGCCTAGCGTCCGGTCCGCTCGGCCCCTCCCACGACAGTAAAAGAAAGAGAGCGCAAGTCTTTGGCCGCCGCCGGGAGGCCTAATTCTTAGACCGGTGGGCTGCCGTTTACTCCGTTTACTGCGCGGTTATGCCCGGCCGGTCCGGCCCAGGCCCAGACAGTGGCGGCGGCGAGGCCCCGGCAGCGTTCCACAGCCCCGGAATGCCTGCCAGGTTCCGCAGCCGGGGCGGGGCGGGGCGGGGCGGAGTGGGTTGGGGCGGGGCGGCTGGAACCAAGTTTGAGGCTAGTTCCAAGGCCGCAAAGTCGGAAGGAGTCAGCTTTCTTTCAACTGGTGGCCTTTTTCCACTACATCGCTTATGAAAACTTTTTCCCTGCCTGTATTCGGCACGCCCTTCCCGCCCCTCCCTTATGAACCGCCTCCCTGCCAGCTCGCTGCCGCCCACGCCAAGTCCCACCATTCCGCCGCGACGCCGTATAAGTTGCCATCATTCCCCGTACAGCGCTCCCTCGCTGTGTGTCTCTCTCTCTCGCTTACGAGGCGCCCCGCGAGTGCGAGAGCGAGAGACTGACGACGACCCCGTGACGACGGCGGCGTTTAGCTGCCGCCGGCATCGCCTTGCCGCGAATCGATCAAACTCGTGGAACAAATAAGGCCATCACGGCGACTGGCGGTCGCCGCCGTCGCCGTCGTCGCGCCAGATTCCCGACGAGACAAGATGGACCGCGGTCTGAGTTCGCGCCAATTCTCCGCCCTGTCGGCTGGCGGCTTGGCGGCTTGGCGGAGCGGCGGTTCGGCGGGACGTGAGGCGTTATTAAGCCGACGGCCTCGGCAGGCTTGTCGGCAGGCCTCGGCAGGGCGGCCTTCGAGGAAGTGGAGGCCGAGTCTCAGCAGCTCGCTCAGCAGCTCGCTCAGCGGCCAGGTCTTCAATTAAAACTTTGTCCCGTGTTGATAAGCCGGGTCACGCCCCGCCGGCCGGGGCTTCATGCAGCGGCGCAGTGCCGCGCTGACCCCCACTCACTCAGGCCCGCGTCGAGGCCCGCGCCGAGGCCCGCGTCGAGGCCCGGCCGGCACGGGGCTCCCTTGTTGCGCTGCAGCAACACCCGCCCGACAACAAGAACTGCGACAACATGGCGAACTGTCGCACGGCCGGGACTCGACGGGTGGCAGGCGCGGTCGCAGCGCCGCGTCGTAGCTCGTCGAGCTGGCCGTGTCCACGGTGCAGCATGCTGCCTGTCGGGCGCCGCCCTCACCGCCACCACCGCCCCCGCCACGCACGTCTCCGGTCGCGTCCCTGCTAAACTCCATGTACATCCTCTCCGGCCCGGCGGCCTGGCGGGGCAAGGCCGGCCCAGCACGCGCCGCGAATACCGAGTGGCGCGGTGGGCTGGCCACCCCCACACCCCACACCCTCACACCGCCAACTCCGCCAGGGCGGTCTGGCCGGGGCGGTCTCTACCTCTCTTTCTCTTTCGCACCCAAGCGGCGTCCCCTTTCGGGTGCGAGAGGGACAGACCGCCGCGGTGCCCCGCTCGGAATCGGCCTGCCGGCCTGCCGGGCGGCCCAAGCAATCTCATAACTCCACTCACGTCATGCGGACGCGTGGATGAAGCTGCCGCGCCTGCTCCGCCTGCTGCGGCGCGCAGGAAGGACGCGACGTGGCGAGGCGAGGCGGACCAAAGCGTGGGCCGGAGGGGCACCCTTCCTGTCTAGGCCTCTCCGCCTGTCTGTCTGTCTGTCTGTCTGTCTGTCTGTCTGTCTGTCTTTCTTTCTTTCTTTCTTTCTTTCTTTCTTTCTTTCTTTCTTTCTTTCTTTCTTTCTTTCTTTCTTTCTGTCTGTCTGTCTGTCTGTCTGTCTGTCTGTCTGTCTGTCTGTCCGTCTGTCCGTCTGTCTGTCTGTCTGTCTGTCTGTCTGTCTGTCTGTCTGTCTGTCTGTCTGTCTGTCTGCCTGTCTTTCTTTCTGTCTGTCTGTCTGTCTGTCTGTCTGTCTGTCTGTCTGTCTGTCTGTCCGTCCGTCCGTCTGTCTGTCTGTCTGTCTGTCTGTCTGTCTGTCTGTCTGTCTGTCTGTCTGTCCGTCCGTCCGTCTGTCTGTCTGTCTGTCTGTCTGTCTGTCTTTCTGTCTGACTGTCCGTCTGTCGGTCTGTCTGTCTGACTGACTGTGTTGCAAGTAAAAATGTTATACTGAATAAAAAATACACGAATCTCTAAGACAAAAACCTGCTTGTTTGCCTGCCCAGCGCCGACTATGCTCACTGCGGAGGCCTCGCTTCGCTCACGTCACGACCGCCTCCCCCAATCCACTATCCACTCCACATCAGCCACGTCCAACGCGCGGCGCGCAACTCGCCCGAATCGGAGCTGATCGGAACGTGTGCACAGAGGTGTGTGAGTGCCGCGCTGGCTGCGCCGCTCTGTGGCGGGGCTGGATTTCTCATCACTCTCGTATGGAACAATGGGGCACGCGGGGCACGCCGAGTGGACTGGGCCATCCGATGACCTACACTAGAACACCCCACCGCCAAAGGCAAGGCCCGGAAAACAGGCCAGCGAGTTCGCGGCGTGGTGCTATACTAGGTTGACGACGGTCCCATTTTGTCGCAACGAGTTTCTATTTGTTCTTCATTGTTTTATAAATCAAGAAAGACCTTCTCCGCGGCCTGTTTGATCCCTGCGAGGCCCCTCGTAGAAACCAAAAGGGCCTCGTAGAAACAAAACAGCCCTCGTAGAAAGTCTTTCCTGGATTTTTACGAGGCCCTCACAGTCTATTTTCTTCAGTACCGTTTTTTGGACCTGTTTGATCCTGCTGTTCGGCGGCCGTTCGCGGCTGAGCCAGTATGTTCGCTTGAGCGCGGCTGGCACGCCCCGCCCCGCCCCGCCGCCGCCTCCGTCACATAACTTCTCGCCTCATAAACCACGCACCCCTCCCCGGCGTGTACGGTCCGGGGCTTTGCCTGCTTAGTCGCCTCGCCTGGCTGGCTGGCCCGCCTGGACTTATCGAAAGGCGGCGTTCGCCGTGCTGTGCGCTCCAGAGGGCCTAAGCCCCGGCACCGCGGCCCCGGCCGAGCCCCGCACAGTGGGCCAGAAGACCAGCGGAGGCGGCCAAAACTCTAAACGCGTTTTGAGCTCCAGAGTCGCTAAATGGGACTCGAACCGAACGTGTGACCCCACCAATGGATTGCTCTCCGAACAAGGAATCCATTGGTGGGGTCACACGCTCGGTTCGAGTCCTGTTTAGCGACTCTGGAGCTCAAAACACGTCTAGAGTTTTGGCCGCCTCTGGCCCACTGTGCCCCGGCCGAGCCCCGCCTAAGACGGGGCCTCGCGCGCCTCGGCCTCGCGCCTGCTGGCTTGCGCCGCACTTGCTGCCGTGCTGCCCCCGGAAGTGACGGGGGTCGCCACAGTCGCTCTGTCTCTCTCGCACCCCAACGCGGCGCCCCGCGAGAGCGAGAGAGACAGAGCGAGGAGAACCGCTTTCGGAACAGCAACACGGGAACACAGCACCATCTCCGCAGCCGTGCTCATTAGTCCCCAGATAGACAAACCCGCTGCAAGACGGCGGCGGCTTTTGCGCGGCGGCGCGGCGCTCGGGGCTCTGCCTCGTCGGCTCCGCCTTGTCGCCCGCTCCGTGTTTCCCCGAATGCAAATGCGACACTTTCGTGCAAGACAATGCCAATTTCGAAATAAAATTTGTGAAACGAAGGCAAATTTGCTGACTTTCACTGGCGTTTTCGATCTGTCCCGGCACGGCAGTGTGGCGGTTTAGCACCCGCCTCGCGGTTGTTCACCCAAAATGTGGCGGTTTGGCACCCGCCTCGCGGTCGTTCACCCAAAATGTGGCGGTTTGGCACCCGCCTCGCGGTTGTTCACCCAAAATGTGGCGGTTTGGCACCCGCCTCGCGGTTGTTCACCCAAAATGTGGCGGTTTGGCACCCGCCTCGCGGTCGTTCACCCAAAATGTGGCGGTTTGGCACCCGCCTCGCGGTCGTTCACCCAAAATGTGGCGGTTTGGCACCCGCCTCGCGGTCGTTCACCCAAAATGTGGCGGTTTGGCACCCGCCTCGCGGTCGACGTGCCGCTGGCGTAACGCGAACCAGCAAGGCGGCAAGGTGATCCCCATCCCCGCTAGCCTCGCTAAGGGCCGCGGCAATCAATGCGCTCACGCGAGGCTCGCGCCCGCCGCGCCCAGCAGCAGACCGACTCCAGACAGTGTCGCTCCGTCCCGCCCGCACTCGCGGGGCGTCGCGGAGGGGTGCGAGAGGGACAGAGCGACGAGACACTGGAATCGCTCGGCAGGCCGGTCTGGTCCTTGCCGCCGACACGTCCTCCGCGGCCATGCTAATGCACTGCAGGGCCGGCGGCTGGGGCGCCGCTCTGTCTCTCTCGCATTCGAGGGCCGTCGCGCCGTTCCGCAGGGGCGCGAGAGAGACAGAGAGGGACCCATTGTCGGCTGGCGCGCCTCTAATGAGCCCTGGTCCGCTGCCTCCACCGCGCCTCGCCCCGCCGCGCCTCGCCGCGCCCGGCGCCACCCCGCCCCGCCGCGTCGTCACGGACGCAGCCAAACAGCCGAGTGGAAAATTGGCGCGAGTTGAGGGCAATCTCCCCGGACAGTGCTCTCGTCCTCGCCAGGCCGCGCCGCCGCGCCGCCGCACCGCCGCGCTCCCCGGGAAGGCCACGGACACGCCGTGGGCACGCCGCCTGAAAATTGGGTTAGGCAGAGGCGGAGAAGAAAACGTGGTGAACGACACCACTTTCTCTAACCCCTCCCCCCACCCCTAGAGCAGCAGTCCACAACTCTCTGGCCAGAAACTTCATCCGCCATTAATTACTTTCAGGTCGTTAATTAGCTAATCTATTAATTAAGATCAGATTAATCTGCACGCCACGTCGGCTGCGGTATAACGGCGGCGTCGGCGCGCCTCGGCGATATTTTCGCGTCCATTCACTCCGGGGCGGGGCGGCCGGGCCGTGGGGCTTCCTCACACGGGGGGACTCGCGGGAATCAATCAACGCCGCGGCGTGGCGTGGCGTGGCGTGGCGAGGAGTAGCGTGCCCTCCACCAGAAAGGGGCGCGAACCCGGCCCCCTCCCCTCCCCAAAGTGAAAGTGCAAACCAAAGTCCGAGCTTCGCCCCGTCGCCCTGGCGGGGCTCCTCGCCCTTCCCCCGCCTTGGCGCTAATGGCGGCAGTAGATTATTTATCATGAAAACTACAGTAAACAAACTGGAAAGGAGCGCGCCACTCTTTTACTGTCGCAAGACCGGGGCGGCGGAGGCAGTCCGACTCCGCCTTACGCATGACAGCTCCAATTAGCGCGCACCTCCTCGTGGACGCCGCGGAGAGGGGGGGGGGGAGGAGGCTCTTACTTCTTTCATTGCACACCCACTTCAACGGCCTGGCCGTGCCGCCGGGACGTCGCCGCGAACGTTAACCCCCTGTCGTTGTTTGTCGAAGCACTCCGCCGCCCTCCGCCTCGCCGTCGGCCTCGCCGCCACGCCGGCCCGGGGCAATGTGTCTGGAAATGTCGCCGCGGTGCTGCGCGGTGCGGTCCCCCGGCCGGGCCCCCCTGCGGGCCGGCGGGGCCGGCGGGGCTGGCGAGACGCACGCCCTTTAAAGCGTCGCGGCGAGGCGAGTGATGAAGTGATGGCTGGGAGGCGAGGGCACGGCGCCTCCGTTGCACTGTCTCTCTGGAGACGCGCCACGAGTGCGAGGGAGACAGAGCGACGCGGCGACGGCGATGTGCGGAATCCGGAATCAGACGGCTCCTGGGAGGTAGAGACCTAGAGGCTGACGGAGAAGCGCGGGCGCCGTCGCGCGCTGGCGGCCATTTTGTCTGGCCCGGCCCAGAGGGGAGCGGGGAGGGGACAGGGAGCGGAGCGGAGAGCGGTGCGGTAAGGTGGGGCGAGGCGGAGCGCAGTAGACAACCGGAACAGTTTTTCGGCCACAGCTCGAAAACCGTTCAAGTTAGAGTGGTACAGTAAGCGAGCCGATTGTAGATTGTACAGAGACCTACAATCGGCTCGCTTACTATACCCCTCTATCTAGAACGGTTTGGAAGCTGTGACCGAAAAACCTTCTCTAGCCGTTAAGTGCGTGCGCCGCCATTTTGTCTGGAATATGAAACAGCTCTCCGGCCGCGCGCGAGGAGTATGAGAAACTGTTGGTGCGCTTATCGGCGCCCGCGCTTCTCCGTCAGTCTCTAGGTCTCTACTGGGAGGGAGCGCCCGCCGTCGCCGGGATAGGCCGCCCGGCCGACGCGCGTGTGCTGCGGGCGGGCATCGCCATGCCGTCGGGCGGCCTGGCCGGCCTTCCCTCAAGGCGCTGCCGCGCTGCGTTCGGTTCGCGGCCCATTACATCGCGACGCCCCGCCGGCCCGCCCCACCCAGTGGTGCGCGTCGCCGCCCATCAAAACAAATGCAGCCCCGTTTCTCGGTGTCCGTTTCCGCCGGCCGCCCACTCTTTTTTTCTGCTCTGCCGAGCAGAGCGTGTCCGGCAGGCCCGTCGTCCGACGAGGCGGCCGCGCCGGGCCCTTGGCCGGGCCCCCGCGTGACCCGATACACGTGGCGTGGCCCGGCGCGTTCTGGCGTGGGCGCCGCCGTCGCAGATCAAAGTCCCAGACGGGCACGCTAGGCTGCACGCCACCTCATGCCGTACGTGCCCCGGCTGCGCATCCCGTCAAGGCCAACAAGGTCACGTCCACCTTCGCCAGCTGCGCGCGCCCGGGAGGCGGAGACCGACGGCGCGACGGCGCGGTCGCGCGCCTGGCTGAGTGACACGCCCTGGCAGCTGCGCGGGAGTGCGACTGCGAGACTGTCTGTCGCACATGTTCGACACGCCAAACGCGCGCAGTGTGCCGCATCGGCGGGGGTGTCTCCAGGGCGTTCTACCACGACTAAGACTGGCGCGGCCTCCGTGCCCCGACAGCCAGCCTCGGCGGCGAAAGCCCACGCTGGTCTGCCCAACGGCCTTCAATAGACGACTTGAGCTAGGCGAAAGAAGAGGAAGAAAATACCTTCCCGAACATGGCGGACGGCCGCCGTCGGCTGCTAGGACCAATGAGGGGCCGGCCGCCATGTTCGGGAAGGTGTTTTCTTCCTCTTCTTTCCCCTAGCTCAAGTCGTCTATAGGATTTCTTTTCGAATCAAAAAGTCGGGTGTAATTTTGGGGGTGCTGAACGTCGACGGTGTGGTGGCGGGTCGGACCGTCGCGTCGGGGCAAAGGGTGTTGGGCCCCATTGTAGTGCGGCGACGTGGCCGCGGTCCGGGGCAGCTGGACGTGGAGGTCCGGGGCCAGTGGGAGTGTGGCTGCAGACTGAGAGTCGTTTTCGTCGCTCTGTCTCCCTCACACCTATACGGGGTGCCCCATGAGAGCGAGAGAGACAGAGCGACGAAAGCGACTCGCGGAATCAGTCCGCTGGAGTGGACCGGCTTTTGTTCCCGTTGAAGGGAACGGAACGGAGCTGCTCTCGTGAGGCCGGACTCTTCAGGCGGACTCTTCAGCGGGCCGGCAGCGAGTTCGCCGGCAGGAAGACTGGCGGAGAGGAACGGGTCGCCTTTCCGCTGCATGAGAAGAACGAACCGGAAAGACCGAAAGGTGCGGCCGGCGGAGGACGAGGGAGGAAGCGGCTGGCTGGACTGTTTCGGAATCGACAGCATTTGCCTTGACGTCATCAAATCACGCTTGCGAACGCAGCGGGCCGTGTAAACTAGATTGGTCTTATCAATTACAGCGTATCATACGGAGCGCTGAGAATTCACCAAGCCTAAGTTGGTTTCCGTCGTTTCCAGAGTGAGATCAAGACAAGAACCGTCTTTTGGGTGTGGGCAGCCTTGAGCGCCGTCCAGTGCAGTGGCCAGGGTGGCCAACCGATGGCGTGGATGATGAATGACGGGCTGCATCATTCGCCTAATGAAGGGCGATAGCTTGGCGATAGCCCTGCCGGGTCGGACCGAGAGCACTAACCTAACCTACACTCTGGAACTCTGGGCACTCTAGGCGTGCCGTGTCGGGACGGCCGGGACTGTGGGCACCCTAGGCGTGCCATGTCGGGACGGCCGGGACGGCATGGCAGCGGCAACGCGGACGTCGCTCCTCCACACGATCCTGGGGGATGGGGGACGCCACACGTACTCTGGAGCCAAATTAGACTTCTTCCCCCGCCGCGCCGTAATCATGTTCCTGCTCGCTCTGCAGTGGACGGGCCGGGGGCAGCCAGGAGTGGCTGGCGATGTCGTGCCATGAATGCACCATTTGGAGACGTGTACCTAGGGGTACATTCATCGCGCGTTGGCTGTACCCTGTTCCGATCGGATTTTCGGGGGGTACAACCATCGCGCAATAGTTGTACCCCGGCACATTCATCGTGGTGGTACATCCATCGTCGCACCGCGGCAACGCGACAACGCGTACGGAATACCCGCGCCGAAAGGCGACGCAAACCACCCCCTCCCCCTTTCTGCCATGTAAGCAGGTGCGAGCGTGTTTATGGCCCCGCCGTCCTCGGGAGCGGCGAGTGGGTGCCACGGGTACCGCCAAGGGTACCGTCCCGTACCGAAGGGGCCCCAGCAGCCGAAGCGCGAAGCCCCACATAAAGTTCCTGCACCAATAATAACAGACGACGTGCCTTCCTCGCTGCGCGCGCCTGGCCGCGCCTGGCCCCGCCCCACGCCACAAACAAGTCCCCGAAGGAGGTGTGCTGCTTCGCGCCTTCGCGGGTCCCGTCCGCACCGCCCTCGCTGGTCCGGCGGCACGCACTCGGAAGCGAGGGGGTAACCACTCGCGTAATACCCTGTACACCAAAACCGTGTATTACGCGTAATACACGTGATCGTAATACCATTTTTGGGTCAAATGTGCCAAATTTTGGCATTTTAAGGCCGTAATACACGTGTAATACACCGTAATACAGCGTAATACCGAGTAGTCTGTACGCGATTTCTTGAAGTGTTTACCCCCTCGCTCGGAAGGCCAGCACGGCCTGCACGGCCTGCAGGAAGTAGGCTACCGCTCGTCTTTTGTGCGCGCCGTCACAAAGCGACAGCCAACAAACTTTCTTCCTGGAATTACATTCTGACGACAAGCAACTTCTTGTCGAAACACTATCTCGCCCGGCCCGGCGCAGCGCCCCAGACCGGGCCGCCCTCGGCCCACCACGTCTAAAATCAATTACATGTGGCTAAGTTTGTTCCAGCCCTTCCAGCCTCTGTGCCGCGGCGGCCGCGGCCACGCCAGCGTCTGCGGGGCCAGGCAAGCAACTTGGGCGCCGGGCTGCTCGGCTTACCCGCTCATCAAAGTGCGGGGCTGCAGCTCGCTGCCTTCGCCTCCTCCCAGTGTCAAGGGCAAGGCGCCAGGCGGGCAGACGGGCCGGGCCAAGGGCCGGGCGCCGACGAGCAGTGCGTTTGAAAGGCGGGTCACAACCGCCCTAGCCTGGAGGACCGCTCCTCCCCCGACCCCTTTCTTCTCCAGTTGGAGGACCGACCCTCACTTTGAGCTGCCCGGGACATCAATGCTGTCAGCGTCTCGTCAAGGCGGACACAATTTAATCGCATTTTCCCCCAAAAGGCCGCTTACCCCATCCGACAAAATTGAAAGACCTCAGACTAATCTCTGACGCTATCGATGTTTGAACAGGCGAGGTGAGGTGACACGTTTAGGCACCACCGTTCTACCCAAGGCTTCACCTACAAACCACGTGGGGCTTGTTTACTGCGTCCACGACCGTACCTGCCGAACGCGCTGCTGAGCCGCAGTGGCCGCACTCCGTCTGGTGCACTGCAGGTGCACTCCGTGCGGCGCACCCCGTGCAGGAGGCCTGGTGGGCCTGGGGCCCGGCGGGGTGCGAGGTGCGCGGTGTGAGGTGCGCGGTGCGCTGGCCGTGCGGAAGGTCGTGTCGCTGCACTGTCGCGGTGCGCGCGCCTGGCCCGCCCTTCAGAGGCGAGGTGGTCCGGGAGCCGGCCGGCTGCCCACTGCTGCGGCACGCCGAGGACGTCGCGGACGCCGTGGAGCAGGCATGCAGCGTGGCGGCGCTCGCTGGGTGGGGATGGCGCGACGCCGCGCTACTCCCCGTCAGCAGTGTCACTCACCCGGCGGCGATACCCCTCGCCAGCCTGCGCCAGCCTCGCCCGGAGGCCGCGCCGACTCGCCGACTCGCCGCAGGAACAGGAAACGCTCTCTTCTCTTTCCGCTCCACCATGACATGTCCCATGTCATTTCCGGGCCGGGCCGGGCAGGGGGTCGGGGTGGCGGGTACCTCCACCGAAGCAGCGTTATTGGTTCTGCCTGGTTCCGCCCCTGCCACCCCCGCCCCCTCCCGGCGCCTTGAGTCGCCTTCGCCCTCGCATCCACATCGCAAGCAGTTCGCTGGGCTGGGCTCATCTTGCTTGTCCGGCCGGTCCGGGCCGGGCCCGCCCCCCGCCCCACCCCCAATGTGCTGCGCTGGCCACTCCCTGCCACGTTGCCTCCCGACACGGCCTGGGACGGCCCCAGGGCCCAGACGCCTTGTCAGGCTGAGCCGCAGCCACCCATGCCATGCCAGCCATGCCCATGGGGGCGGTAAAGCGTTTGTCGAAGGCCAGCCGGCCGGCCCAGCGCCGACACGAGCGAAGAGTCAGAGTCCTGCCTGGTCAAGAGGGCTGCCGCGGGGTGGAGGGAAGACGAGGCGGGACTTGGCCACCGTGGACACCCTGGGACACCCACCCCCCGACCACCACCGACCCGGCGGCTAGCTCGGCTCGCTCTCGCTGCGTCAGGGCGGCGCAGTGCAGGGCTTTATGACGGCTATCGGAAGAGCTGCCCGCCAGAGACCTCAGTCGGGCTCACTGCTCCAGCGAAAAGCAGCCCGACGCCACGGAGTGACCAGCCCGAGCCCGGCCCGGCCCGAGAGGACCAGCCCGACCCGGCCCGGCCCGAGCTCGGTGCCCAGAGCCCGACGCAGCCCGGAGCAGCCCGCTCGGGCTGCTCAGCCCGACGCGCCTAGGAGGCCGGTTCGCTGTTCGATTCCAGCCAGAGGCATTCGTTTTTCACGGCCTAGGAAACGTTTTTTTGGTTGTTACTTTCGCAAATCTGCATATTTAGTATCTGATCTTATTCATTGCGATGACAAAAAACGGAAATGACCAACTTTAACCGACGCTCTCGGGCCCTAAGTGGCATCGAACCGGCGACCTAGCGCTGCCGGTCAGCCGACGCTCGCTCCCGGCGCCAGCTCGGCCTGCGCGGCAGCGCCTGCCTGCCAGCTCGGCCTGTGCAACTTCCGGACCAGCCCGAAGCAGTGAGCCCGAATGAGGTCTCTGCTGCCCGCCCCGCTTCGCCCCGCAGCCAGGAAACGACTGCAGTACATCTTCGAGGACGGTTCGCCATAACCCTATCGCCTTGCCCAGTTGAGAGAGTGAGCAGTGAGTGAGGGGCTCCGAGTAACGGCCGCGCCAGGAGGGGGTAACTGTGCAGCCCTGCCCAGCCAGTGCAGCGGCAGCGGCATTCCAACAGCGAGCGATTGCCCACTGGCTGCCCGTCTCAGCCCGGAAGGGCCGGAAGGATGTTACAGCAGGCGAATCAAGGGTCACGGGTCCACGCCACCGCTTAAAGTGCATCACGGAGGCTGCTGAACTCTATCATCTCCCTCGCCTCCCATTACCTCCCCCCCCCCTCCGCCAAAAAAAAAGAGAAAAAGATTGGGTGGAATAATAAAAACAATGATATGTTGCAAGACCACATTTACTGACAAAACAATTACATTACAAAACAATGAGTCATTTGGATGTCTCCATATACATACATGTATACATTATATATACATTATACAATAGAATGTAGAGACCATTACAATTAATACATGCACCAAAGGAAGTCCTCAGAGAAAGTTTAAGAAAGATATATACAAACTGGGCATTCCAACGTAAAACTTGGGACAAACAATGACAATAATATTCATAATAATAATAATAATAGTTATATAATTATAATAATCATCTTATAAATCTACGGGAAATGATCTCACAGGACACAAGTGATGCTGCACAGCAGCAGCAGTTATGAAAGTCTCATGCAATAGTGACAACAGCCAAACTTTGGCGAATATTCGGCACATTTTGTAACTTGTCATTGTCTTCTCTCTCTCCCTCACCATCTTAAAAACATAAATTTAAAGCACAGTTTAATGCATGCTACAAGTATCACACATGTTTAAGTAAAAGCTTCAGTAGAAACAAAGTAGGCATTCATAATCCATTCAAATCAAATAATACATTCAGAGCTGACCAATACAGTCATGACCAGGAATTGAAAAGTAAACAGGTTGTCAATTATGTAGGCCAATAGATCCGTTGATTCAGTTACCAAAAGGGCCTACTGGCATAGATAATAGTGGCAATGACTGTGTTGCGGCTCTGAAGAGAGGTATATCACTTTGGACTGACAATGATGTTCTTATATCATAAGGCTAACTATACAATCACGTAGCAAATCAATTAAGTGTACTGAGGACATATCACAATCAACTTCCATTCAGAGATCCCAAGAGAACAGATGTTAAGCATGCACTTACAGATTAACCCTCATGTGGGAAATAAAACAATTAAAAAACAAAATGAAAATTATCAATGAAATAGTAGATATTGTTAATCCTGGACTTCATTTTCTTGAACTGGCTGGACCTGTTTCTGGACCATGCAGGATCGAGCAACCGACTCAAAGAGCCTGTAACAAAAAATTACAACAATAATAAAAGTGTTCCATTATTTACTCACGCAGCAGAATTCAGAGCTGGAAATAGTAAACAAACTTACTTCTCAATTTCAGGAGCACAATGAACGAATTCATGCAACCAAAACTTGTACGTAGGATTCTTGATCAGTTCAATGAATGTAATAAGAAGGCCCCACGGATGTGGCCGATTCACTATCAGACGCTCCAGGAGAACCCTGAAACAAAAATTGGGAGTGTGTTTTCAGAGGAAAAGAACACTTGAATGACATATTTATTTACAACAGAGGTAAGACTGTCATACCGAGTAATTTGTTCCTGAATGGCCTCAGAATTAGCTTCAGCAAATAGGTACAACAAAGTGCAACTGAAGTAGTGAGTGTGGCTGTTGGGATAGCGAAGCTGGTTGGCAATAGCATTCAGGAAAAGGTAACGACCTAGAGAGAAAAAAAGAATGAATTATTCATAACTTAGCTAAAACAACTTAGGTAATTGCTTTTGAAGAAGTTAAGAATACAACACACACCTTCGGTATCAAGATCCACAGCAAGATTTTGGAAGATATCCATATGAGCTGAATGAGCAATGGTTGTCATGTTGGGGGTATGACTCTTGCTGCGAATGTAATTGATAGCCTGAGTGCCTACATACAGAACCAATGCATTCATCAGAGGAATGTTGTAGGCCATTCCAGGCTCGTTTGAAATTTGAACATTTCCTCGAAGCTCAGAGAGGAAAGTCACAGGCGCTCGAGCTTTCAGATATGAGTCCAGATCCTGTACACAAAGATAAAAATTAGACAAAATTGTGAGATAGAAAAGAGATGGAACATTATCAGATGACAATTTAACAAACCTTTTTGAAATTTGGGGGTTGGATCATAGATGAGAAGTTAGTTAGGACTCTGGGAGCATGTGCTATTTCCGGCAGCATGTCCACTTTCAAATTAGGTGTAAATGGATCTGGCAGGCGCATGTTTCTAGGAAAAGCTGATAAGATCAAATTGCGCATCTGTAAACCACAATAAATTATTGTAAGACAATGCTCTATCCTAGAAAACCGACCATAAACTCATTCACAGGCAGGGTTGTTATTGTTACTTTTCAATTACAGTATAAGCTCTATTTGGTGTTGCTCGATTTGGCGTTGCCTTATACGTTATCCCGCTTATAGCGTGCCAAATGCGTTACTTCAATGCAGAAAACGCCATTAATCGGCCGCCGTATGTATCGTTATAAATTTTATGCATCTATCACAAACACTATATAGAGCTTCTAGTGTATTTTGCACACATTTATTTCAACAATTTAGCAAAAATATTTTTTCTAATATTACTTTAATGTCTTTGTTGGAACATACTCACAAGAGTTCAAATAGTAACAGAAAATTTTCCATTTGATGAAATTCATTATGGTGTTGGTCACAGGAGGACAAAAGGTCAAAGTGACCAGAAAAAAAAAGTCTCATCCTCCTGTGACCAACTATTGTGCCCCAGATCCTTCTATGACACAACACCATCGCAAATTTCATCAAAACAGAAAATTTTCCTTAAGGTTTTGAACCCTTGCAAGTCTTTTACAACAAAGAAATTAAAATAATACCATAAAAAAATATTTTTGGGAAACTTTTTGAATAAATGAACGCAATGTCAGTGAAAAATAACATTAACAACCCTGTAAACAGGATCAACACCTTACCTGTATGCAATTAGGAGGAATGACATCACAGAATCCATAATGATAATCACATAAAAATTCAGGGAAATCATGCAACAAAACAAGAAGGAGCCTCAAAGTGCCCTTGTACAACAGGGTGACTGGTTTAGCCAGTTCAGCATTTCTCAAGAATGGCGCCAAAAATTTGAAGAGGTCCATCAGCAGTTGGGAGTACATGCCCCATCCTTTCTGCTGAGGAGTGAGAGCTAACATTCTTCCCAAGAACACACGGTGGGAGACAATTTCCAACCACGCATAGGAGAATCCAGGAGCCTTAGAAGGACTCAGGATATGAAGTGTGTGGCAGAATGCTGTCAAAACTTGGAAGTTAATAGTCTCCAGTATAGGTTCTGGGGCATTAAGTTCCAAGAACAGCATAATGAACATTCGTTGATAGGGAAGCTGCTGGAATTCAAGAGTATGGGCATCTTGGTCGTGCAGAAGCACACCTGCCACAATACCAAGAACTTTGTTCAAAAGATTTATCTTAGTTCCCGAATTGGCTGTATCACCAGAATGTTTCACCAGCAATGCTATCAGCTTCACATATGCATCCAGTGTCTGGTAGCATTTTGTTCGTACAACAGTAGGAGAATTGGACTGCTCTGTTAGTGCCTGGCAGCACATGTCTACACAAAGCCTTGTGCTTATGCGGAAGAATCTGGTTATGACATCATCGGTCTTTAGGAAACCATGCATGTTCAGATGCTGCACAAAAGTACCAAAGGCTTTTGTAGGCTCTCTGATGCCAGACGGTGAATGGATCAAGGTTACCCATTCACGTAACAGGAAATCAGTCTTCTCGACATAGCCAAGATCATCAAAGTCACGTGATGTTACTTGAAGAATTCCAGAATGGATGTGAGCAGTGGGTCCCCCCGGAGCCCTATCCACAATCAAGTTGGGGTCGTGATTGGCGCGAAGCAGTTCAATGAGAGCATTAAGGCCCTCTGGAGGGGAGCGAGAGTGCTGGGCGATCCTAGCCAACATCTCAATAGTGTTCCCAAGGTCAGTTTCGGTCACGTTGGTGTTGAGACGCTCATCGATGAGGTACATTTGGACAAGGTGCATGGCGAAGGCAACCACTGGGAAGTTGAGTCCATTGTCCATTGCTGTTGCGAGGTGAAGGTCGTACTGCTGCATGTTGACGAGACCCGACCGCACCAAGCAGTCGATGGCGTCGGGGTTGTAGCGCAGCTCGCCCCGACACTCGATCAGGCACCGGGTCACCTGCTTGTTGGTCCACTGGACTCCGTACATGCGCTGGTCTTGAAGGCCCTTCAGAATGCGCAAGTGAGTGTCCCTGAATCTGGTCATGGTTTCAGGGTCATTGAGCATCTGAGATATTTGGCTCATTCCTTCCAATAAACTTTCGACGGTCTTCTGTAGGAGAGTCATAGCTGCAAGTGCATCCCTGGGAGACCGGCGAGCAATCATCAAGGTCTCAAGCAAGTTGTGCAAGTTGGCCAACTGGGCTGGTCCTGAGGCAGTGCTCATCATGTTCTGCATGTTGTGCTCCAGCTCAGACACAAGCTTGTCGTATATGGCGCTGCTCTCATCACTGTATGTTACTGAGGTCACAGAAGTCACTGGGGTGGGGGCAGCGTTCTGGAAAGGAACTGCTGTGGCCAAGGCATTGGGGAAAGGCTTCGGCACAAACAGGGCAGCCTCCCTTTCCGTCATAGGCACAAAGCCAGGAATATTACGGGCAAACTCCTCATAGACGCTCATTTGCTGCTGGGTTATTCCACCAACTTTAAGGCGGATCTGTTCAGGCATACTTTGAGCCTGATACGTGAGAGCAACAGGGTCACAGTAGCGCCGGCCCTCAGTGCGAGCATGCTTCCTGCGTTCATATTCTGCCATAAGATGCTTGTCAATTTCCGGAATGGCCTTTTCAATGGCTGTCTTTTGAATGAAAGCACAGGCCACTTCCATATTATCTTGAGCTGTGATGGTGGCAGCTTGTTCACACAAATCCTTCTGCTGCTGAGTGGCACCCATCATTTGGGCACTGAAAGCGCTCTTGAGGTTTGAGCCGATGGATAGCAGCAATTGGTCGCGGCATGTGATCATGGCCATACCTGCAGTCAGGTTCCGCACCATGTGGTGGGCGGCAATGCGCATGCGGGATTCCTCTGGATCCAATGCGAAATCCTTCTTCACGATCTGCTCAGAAGTTGTCAAGGCAATCTTCACTGATCGCTCCACCACCGGTACAATCCATTCTTGCACAGCTCGTTCCACAGCTGGCCTCACGAGCTGCTTCAGTTGAGGATTGGCTTGGAACAGGGCTAGATTGTTGTTGACAGTGATGTGCCTGCCAATGTGCGTAATGCCAGAAACATTGATTTCGGAGTAGGAGAATCGCGGTTCTGGAGGGCCAGCAGGCAAGCCTGGGGGTGGCGAGGTGCAGGACTGCGGCACCGGGGCCGAGACCATCATCGAGCCCACGCCGCCGAGGCCTGCGCCCGCAGCGGCAGCGGCGGCAGCGGCCACGGCTGCAGCGGCGTGGTTGGCGGCGGCGTGCGAAGCAGCGGCGGCAGAAGCAGCGGCCGCAGAGGAAGCGTTGGACATCGGAGTCAAAGACGCCGGGGCTGCGGAAACAGTGCGGGACCCACCCGCATCCTCATTAGTCACAGCGTGAGGGCCAGGGCCTGAAACCAAAGGTTTCTTAGTTCACTCAGTCCTTACACATGCATACAGACAAAACCCGGACCTCTCTTACCGGGAGTCTGAGGAGTCGAAGGTACTGACGCAGCACCAGGGTGATCCTTCTTTTTGGGTTGAGAAAGCTGGTACTCCATGGTCTCAATGTTGGCAGGATCCTTCAGGTAGTGGCTGGGCTTCAGGTCTGTTACATCAATGCTTAGGTTTTTACACAGAACTTCAATTTCGAATTTGAGATTAAGTTTCAGCTCTGGCTCTTGGTGAAGTTCTGCAAGTACATTCATGATAGCCATAGTCCATGGGCACGGTGGTTTAAATGCCTAATAAAACGAAGGTAAATGAGGGGGATTATTAAAAGATGCACGTTATAAAAACACATGATACTCATATACGAAAAGAATATCTACCTTGCTTTTGGCACAAGCCTCAAGAACTTTGGCTACAAAGGGCACAACATAAAGAAGTTCTTGCTGGCCTTTGTTGTAGGCTTCAGCCAAGAGAGATTTGATGTCAATGTCATTGTGTAATATTGGTTTACTTCGGCCCAAAGTAAGCATGCCCAACCAATGGCCCAAGTTTTTCAATAAAGAACGATCAGAGAAATTCGCAATTCCTTTGTCACTTCGGAGAAGGACACGAATATTCCGGAATGTTTCCCTCAAGACCAACAAGTAAACCTAAACACAAATTGTAAAAAGATAGTATTAAATGTAAGAAAACAACAAAAAATTTTAAAAAAAAATTATTGAAACCATATGTTAATGGTACAGTCAAGATACCTGATTAATTTTCAGTGTGTCAAGGAAATTGGAATACAAGGCATGGAAATTCAGTTCAATGCTAGCTCGCTTCATCACAAGATACTGTGCAATCCATGGCCAATATTCTTCAGTCACCAGGTCCCGGATCTCATCACACTTAGTTTGAAGGTTTAACTGACTCAGGTTGTTGAACACAAAAGCAACTTTGTCTTGAAGAGCTTCTGGAGGGGCTGTAATTTTGTCCTCCTTCTCCGTTGCTACCAACAAAGTGTCAATATTTGTGGCATTTGCAATAGATGGACGACTGGGCATGGTACCAGTCGACGAAGTTGCCTTTGTTGTGGAAGGAATGGCCGAAATAACGGTCGAGGCGGGCGTTTGGCTGGGTGTTACAAGGGCAGCCAATGATGCTGGCAGCACATGGCCAGTTGGTTGATGAGGTGGTTCCATAGCATTCTTGCCAAACTCGACATACTATACAGACACACACACAAAAAAAAAGAAGTCAGGTTAATGTCTTAGAAACAAAATAAAATAATTTAAAATATACCAAGTTTTGCTGAAAGAGATGCAATTACCTCAATAAGATGGGGTGGAAAGTCCCTGAAGTGTTGTATTGCTGACACATGCTCACAATACCTCTGATAATCCTTTAATTTCCCACGGAATCTATCGAGGGCAGCAATTCCAAAGTAGTACATTTTGCTACCATGGGGCTTCCGCAAAGCTTCTAGAACTGAGCGAAGTGCCAATCCCATTGCCAGGTAATTCCTAAAAATGAGAAGTTACATAAGTTAATCAGACAGGATTTTGATGACTAGATACAGTGCAAACTAACTGTGGCGGTTTAGAGTAGTGATACATACGGGCAAAGCTCTCTATCAACAATACCACCAAAAAGTTGAGCAGTAATATGTAGTTCCTTGTCAGGATACTGAGGGAAGAATCTATACTCCTCAAACAAGTTACGGATCATGCAATAATACACTTCCTGTACACAAAAAAGAAGACAGAAACATTAGACTCACTTTGAAATTTAAATTGACAATTTTGTCACAACAGAAAAACACACACCTTTTCACGCTTGCTAGAGGAGTCTTTAAACTTCTTAAGCATTTCAAGAACTTCATCAATAGACAGAGTAGGGTGAGGCGGATGATTATAAATCCTTTGAAAGTAGCTGTTAGCCTCATCTTCAATTTCCTTCGGAACATTGGGTGACATCTCAGGGAACATCTGTGAAATTTCCCCTAGCCGCGTTTTATCCACTGGCTGGGGACCCAAATGTGGAATGCCCATGCCTCCGACCAGCGACGTTCCAGCCCCTCCTTGGACCTGAGAGCCAACCGGGCCCCCAACATGCTGCAGCTGGTTGTTTAGTAGCATGGGGAAAGGACTCTGAGAAGGCCCGGGTCCAGTGGGTCCAGATGGGGCTAACAACCTTGAAGGGGAGCCAGGAGTGGACACAAGAGGTCCTAGGCTTCCTGGCAGATTAAATGCTGAACTGGTGGGAGGGCCGCCCATCCCACCAGGACCCATACTACTCAGATTCAAACCCACAAGGGTGGAGCTCAGAGATGCCATTGGGTCCGTAGAAGTCGGAAACACCTAAAAAATGTAAATCAATATCATCAAAGTCTTTTTGAGTACTTTGAAACAGGTTGAATGCTGATTTAACAAATAATAATTACTTGTCCACCGAGGAGGGAGTGTTCCAGGCCGGTTCGATGGGTTTGTGAATGAGACCGTAGAACACCAGGTCCAGGTGGAGGTTGCCTTGGTTTGTTTAGAAGTATACTACAGTTAGCAACCATGGTCATGATAATTTCAGTTAGTTCTTGAGATAGACCCCTGTACAAAGAAAATAACATGACATTCCAGATGAAATTGAGGTTGGTTTAGAGAAACAAAATAGACAAAAGGTTGGAAGCTTACACTGAGCAGCCTTGAAGACAATTCAACATGACAGCTAAAGTCTCATGAGGAAGCTGAGCAGATTTAGGCATGTTGTCATCCTTGATAACTCCACCCATAATTTGAGGGCATCTTCTTTGAAGAAATTTGATGCAAGCTGATACAAAGGGCTCGCCATGGTCATGAATTTTGTCAGCCAACCATTTTTCTAACTTAAGATACTCCCGTCTTGAGGCCAAGCATGCCAAATCAATAACAAACAAAAATGATTGGGCGTTTAACAAAACGGTGAGAGCTTTAAGATCCTGAGCTACATCCAATATGCGAGACAGTCTAGTCTGATCTGTATCACGCAAGTACCACTCTGCCATGGCATGCATGATGATAGGTTTGATGGAGATAATCTGACTGTGCCATGCATTATGCAGGATGATGGCAGCATTGGGGTGGTTTCCCAAGAATATAGGAACCAGAGTGTTGAAAAGCTCTTGCCGAAGCATGGTCACAGGGGGGCTGATATTCAGTAAAACTAGAACAAGGACATCAGGGCACAGCTGAATGGGAACTTTGAATAGCTCTTGAACTTGAGCATAAAGTCCACAGTCAGCTAAGTGCAATAGTGTTTCCACCAAATCCACACAATGCCTGAAAGATAAAAATAATATTAATAATAATAATAATAATAATGAACCAAGAATGGTATAATGATAAATAGCCTTGAAAATATAAAGAACCACAAAAACACATACCATGTTGCTACATCTTTGTTGTCATTTTCAGGAGGTGCCTTCAACACATCGACTGGCGCAGAATGGAAAGGATAGTCTGCTATGCAAAATATGTCAGAGTTCTTCAAAATTTGCTGAAGCAAAGAAAACTGACCATCAGTGTTCTTCCAAAGTCTTCGGTAAAGAAGTTCAGCAGGAAGCTCCTGATGAAAGCCTTGACTTTGCCAACCCATCTGCAAAGCTGAGGACAGGACATTGAGGCCAATGCGATCTTTGATGATGAATTCAGGATGATCCAGAGAGGTCACAACTTCCTTCCAAGGAAGGCCGGGAGCGAGTTCTTTCAAAGTTTGGATCAACACTTCAACGTTCCATGTGGAGGGATGTGAGGGATCATTAACCCCTCCACCTTTATCTTTCACAGACGAGTCTCCCACTCCTCCTCCTCCCCAGAAATTTGACGAGTTCTTCAGACTTTGAAGTGACACCTAAAGAGGAGTTGACAACAGAATAAATACTACATGTATGACAAAGTAAATTGCAACACAACAAACAAAAATCGATTCAATTACCTGATCATCCAAACCATTGTGCGTTCTTGCCATCATGGAAAGGATGCGCGCCACAGCAGCTGCTGACAAGTCTCGCCCACCAAGGGAAGCCAATGCACTGCGGCATGTTTCTACAGAGGAGGTGAAGTTGTATCCCATCTCCATGATCATCTCCGCAAGTTGCTATTCAAAGATGACAAATTAGTGGAAAGTTCCAAGTTTTCTTTCAAATTAAAACAGTGACACTGTATAAATATGCAAAACTGAACTTACATTAGTGTTAGCCATGACTGAGCTGTCTTGGTTCAACTTGTCCATAGGCAAATCAGGTTTGTTGGGATAGATCAATGGAGCCAGTACAACAGGTACCAACTCTCTTGGGAAGTCACGGCGGAGGTTTTTGAGGAATGATTCTTTAGTTTCGGAAGTAACACCTGAACAATACATTTAAGGCCTTAAAAAACTGGAATCATTTAATAATAATTATGATAATAAAAATAAATTTCAAATTTTGACAATGTCTTACCAAATTGGTTGGCAGAATCACAAAACACACTGCTGAGAATCAAATGCAAAACTTCAGGAGTAGAATCATGCAAGCCTCCTTCCTGGTGACCTCTGCTTGAGTCTGCAACAAATTAATCCAAATTCAGCAAGTTTAAGATTTGAACAAGACTAATAAGGTAAAGAAAACAAAGCAACGTACCAATGTCAATGTAAGATCTTATGAGTTCTGGAAGTTTCTGTTTCACAAACTGGGTAGCAAAATTCTCAGTATCTGTGTTAGATGAATGAGTTAGAGCTAACCCAAACACAACTTCTTGCACTGGGTTGAGCTTCAAAACTTTACTCAGCTGTGTGAAAAGCTGAGGTGTTGGTTTTAGAGTCTAGAAAAAGAGTTAGCAGGGTAAGGAAAGGTTGAATAAAAGTTAAAGCAAGTAAAAATTAGAAGAACCACCATTGAAGGAGGCCAAATAAGAGTAAATTGAACAAAACATTGAGTAGTATCAGAACAAACCTTTTGATGATGAAGTGGGTTGTCGATGGCGTAACAAATATTGGAGACAAGCGACGGTTTGGTGAGCAGAGAACTGCACTCCTGGCCGAGCAGCTCCAATAGGAGACTGTTATTGCTTTTGCTGCCGTCTACGCTCAAATCAACATGAGACAGCAGGCAGCGCAGCAGATGTCGGTCCGCCTCCACGCCATACAGACCCACCAACTGAACCAGAATTTATGAGGAAAAGAATGAGTGAAGGTCTAGTTTAAGGGATAAAAACAGGTTAACACTAACGAAGTATTCTGTAAAAATGATAGGCAACACAAATAGAAAATTACATTAATAATAGAAATAGAATGCAAAAACCACTGACAAGAAAATGAAAGCATTTTTCGGTTTTAACGCCGTCCTTAGATATATGGTTATGAAACCAAACAAGCCAGCACTCAGCAAATTTTGGGGATGAGGAGGTTAAGTTTGAAGAATAGTAAAAATCGACACGGGTAAGCTAAAAATGATGGATACCGATCACAATTTATAGAGAAAAGCAGAAAAAGCCTAACCGAAGAGAAAACGCTTTTCTCATAAAACCGAAACAAAATAAAAAAAGTATATGAATGAAACTGCGCGTCTAGGCTAGGCATCATACAATAGGTATCAACGTACCTGTGATAATTCTTGTGAGCTTGATTTGAAATTCTTCTTGGTTAAATTTGCGACCAAATAGGTTATTTGTGACAAGGCAAAAGACAAGGAGTCCAGGTTCATAGTTCCATGAATACGACCTCGAAAGCTTCAAACGCGTTTGAAGCTTTCTTTGGTATCCACGAAACGCTTCCCCGGCAGGCAAAAGCGAAAAAGGTATAGGCTTTACATCTACATGAAGAACCGCCTATGTACAACATCGGGATATATCTTCAAAAACGGTCTCAAATCAACATTATGACGGGAGAATTACAAATGAGAAACATGTAAACGAACAAAACGCTTCGGCTCGGCAGATGGCGGACTCCAATATTTTTTGTTCGACTCTACTCTTCTTCTCTCTCTGCCGACGGTTCCGGAAACGACCCGAAGTGACCGGCGACGGTGTGTTGTTTTTTGGGTTTTGAATTGATGTTTCCCGGTGTTCAGAATCCTCCGTTCTCGAAAGTAATCCACGATGGAGTTGCAAAACAAAACGGCCTTGTTGGTGTCTAAGAAATGCTGGTAAATCAAATTAGTCGCCCTCCGATCCAACAAGATTTGTCCGTTGACCGAAGATAGGATTACAATGATCCTTGGCAACTGCTCATAAATGGATTTTTAGACACTCGTCTCATCCTCTAAATATTTGTTAATTGTGCGATCTCCCAGAGTTTTAAAACCACACATTCCGGGGTCCAACTAAAGGGGAAAGGAGGGAATGGCAAAGGCAAAGGATAGGTGCAAGTGTGGTGGGTTGAGACCATGTACGGGGTATTCTGAAAAAAAAAGAAAGAAATACTTGTTTTCCTTAGCACACGATTCATTTCATTTAATTTTCAGCTGTTTTCCCTCAAAGAAGGTATATTCTTAGTTGGTATAATACAAGTTCAGAAAGATGAATGACATACAAACAAAGGAATAGTTGAACACATAACGAATAATGCCCAACACAATATTTGTTCACTGGGCAGGCAGCATTCAATGCATCAAATTAGATAAAGAAAAGGAACAATTGAAAATGCATCCTAAGTATAAAATAAGGTACCAACAAGCTAAAGATAAATGATAATCCAAATATAAAATCATAACAATTCTTGATCATGCTTCGGAACAATTCCACATCAGTTACAAAATGCATTATTATAGGGTTGTAAAATATTTTTTTAAAAAAACCTCTCTAGAAAAAAAAAGGAAAAGAAAAACAATGATAACAAACCCTTGTGTGTAAAATTTACCAGAGCATAAATAACTACAAATTTACAGCATGAACATTAAAAAAATTAATAGAAAAATCAGCAAAATGCAAAAGTAGGAATCTGATGAGTGACATCTAGAGCTATGCTTCTAGTTCATGCTGTACGTAAAATTAAGTGAACTCCTGAATCTGTATCGACAATATCACTGAGCTCTCCAACAGCGAGAGCAAAAGCTGCATCTTCAAATGGCTTTTGCATGGAACCTCTTGCAAAGGGACCCAAGTCACCACCTCGTTTGGCAGAACTACAATCTGAGTATTTAGATGCCAAATCCGCCAAGGAAGCATCACCTGAGTTGATTTTTTGTAGATACCCTGCAAAAGACAAACATACTCAATTTAATCACAACAATGGGTTAGTTGGGCAATTGTTTCTGATTTAGTTGCCATGGTTATTGAGGTCATCCCTTTAGCTGTCAAGCACATTTAGTTGAAAGATACTAAGATATTACTTAGTTCCTTAACTGAGTTTTAGCAGGTGAGAAAAACATTTTACAGTGAGTAATACTTGTATCAGAAATAATTACTTCAAAACATTGATAAATGGTTTTCTGTATTTTTGCAGTTGCAAATCTGGTCCAATTCTGATCTTGCACAAATAAGTGGATAAAATGAACTGCAAAGACATCCCGGTAAACAAATTTGAGAGGCAATACAATAAACTTGTAGCCGAACTTCACAGCTACCAAAAAAAGGTATCTGAAAGCAAGAAGCTTGTAGCTGAAATACGCAACGAAATTCACAATACTGAAGGAAGTGTCGAAGAGCAGGAAGAGAGAAAAGTTCAACTCGAGGAGAGAGCTATGGCAAGCTGGAAGTCTCTCAAAGAAGTGAGATACAACATGCAGCGTATATCACGAGAAATGGACATGCTCAAAAATAAGATGCTCATGAAAATAGAAAGCCAAAGAAGGAACCATGAAGGGTACTTTTAGTTTCTGTCATAAAGAGTTTAAAGCTTTAAAAGAAAACATTTTTTTGACCAACTAGATGCAGTTGCATCCACATATTAAATCTTTGTATGAATCTAAATTAATAGTGAACAGGAGAGGGTCACATTTAGAAGATGACTGCTACAAAGGAAGAGGATTGGTAATGAAAAAAAAACATTAGAACTTATTTTGAATTCTTGTGTGCCCACAAAGTCTCACCTTTAAGAATATCAATGGCTTCATCCTTTGAACGAGTGATATTATCCTCTCTCCATGAAGATGGTCGCCGTGATCCTTTGTGCTTCACAAGCAAATGGCTGCATTGAACTTTTGAGGGACCAGACCCCGCCTGTTCGGCAGGTTCAGTGGGAGTTTCCCACTGGCTTTCTTTAGTGTAGAGATTCAAGTAATAGGAGTGGCCTGAAAAATAAATTGAACAGTTAGTATGTCAAGTAGCCAACAAGAAATCTCTGAAAGGTATGTTCCAATATTATTTCTTGTCAGATAAATTTTATGTTGCGGCAGCAGTCAAAGTTGGTCGGAGTCAATCTAAAGATTGTTGCGGTGACTTTATTTTGCAGCTCCACAGCAAATCAAATCTAAAATTCATGAACTGACCCAATGATGTACTATATTTCGAGAACAACAAATTGGCTGAAGAAGCAAATGTGAATCTAAACTAACCTCCAACCCTCATGACAAGAGAAACAATCCGTCGGTACAAAGAGGTATACCACCATAGTGATGAAGCGAGACAAACCTGTCGAGCGGCTAGTGCGCTTTTCCCATCCTTCAGGAAGAATTTCGTCCGACATGACAATGTGTGGCTTTCGTACGGTGTACAAATAAATTAATTTCTAGGGTGTCTGTAACCACTCTCGTTTTTGAAGAAAAGACAGTTGAGGGTCGACTTCTTTCTTCTACTGTGTATGAAAAATTTATTATAGAAAAACGTTGTCTAGTACTCTGGGCCAGTTCTGAGTCTAGGACTCTATAAAATAAAAGGTATATTTGGTCTGCAGCTGGTAAATCTAGTAAAAATTGTGGACAGGATCTTTTGCCTGACAGCTTACTTTAAGATTTTGATTTTGGTTGTGTTCTGTCTTGAGAAAGTGCGGGAACTTCAAAAGATTTCATGGCTTCTTTTATCTGAATGTATATTTTAAGTTGAATTTCAAATACAAAAAAAGTTTACAAAATTGCGATATCTATTTAAATATTACTTCTTGTTTGCGACTGATGACAACTGAGCTCTAATGCGACCCAAGCCGTCAAGAAGGGTAGATAAAGTGGCTGGCTGCATTTCTAAGTCAATCTTGAATGTTTCCATTGTTTGTATCCCATTGGAGCTGTTTGATAATGCTTCCTTATTTTCTAGCTGTAAACAAACAAAATGCAAGGAAATTTAACAAATTGAACCTTCCAACAAGTTTGAAGCACAATTTAACGACCCACTACCACAGAAATTTTTAAATACCAAGGTTTTTCATTAAGCTGTTCATTTTATTCAATTATTTCTAAGCCATTCTTTTAAAACTAAAGAAACTTTAATCCTACCCTACCTCAAATGTAAGAAGGCAGGCTGCACTGCTATCATTGTCAGGTTCTTGAATGCGGCAACTGAAGTCAACCAGTCTTGGAGGCCCAACATGCCCAGATGATTGTGACATCCTCGTAATTAAAATACCAGACTTTGAAGTTAACTTTTTGATCGTGCTTGTGCGGTCGTTGTCAGTTTCTGACAAGTGTCCGAAGAAGTTACTTTGTTGTTGAATCAGTTTGGAGGTTTGTTTATTCTAGTTTCCACCACCTGCTATGAGAAATTGTGTTGCGTAGATGGCGTCTACTACCGTTTCCGGGATTTAAACTCACGGTTCAGTGGGGTCCAATGTGAGGGATACGAGGCTGCAGAGCTCGCTCATAATTTTTCAAGCAAGTGCTGGCATCCATCCAGTCCTATATCGAGCCGTGGACGAAAAGAGTCATCTTCACACGTATCTTTTATAATCATTTTTTAATTTAAAAAGTTGCAAAACATTAACGTATATCTATATATATACAAGATTGATCTTGATCACATAACACAAATTGTAACATTCTAGTACTCTCTCGAGTAGACTTGATAAAAACAACCAATTAAGCGACCAAACAATAAAAATATTATAGGAAGTTTGTTTGCTCAGACACTGCCTTTGAACGTTTGGATGTCAATCTCAAAGGAGGGCGGGGTTTGTATAGATCATCACTGCTGTAGTGTTGTTTAACTCGGCTGAAACAAGAACAATTACAGCATAATTTTTCAAAAGAACTGCATCTAGGTAATAAATTTGAGTTTGAATCAGTTTACGAACCTGATGCAATGTTGGTTGGGTTCTGTGGACTCTGCATTACTGTCTATATCTAAGGCATCCAACTTAGACCCTAAAATTTAAAAAAAAAATAAAAAAAATAAAATTAAACAAATGAACAAGGTCTTATTGGCTTGTAAGCAAATCATAGTAATACGCACCCTGTAATTTACTACTAGAGCCTTTATCATATGAAGACGCCGAGACGTCACTCTCCGGACTCGGTGGAAGGGAGAATGGCCCGCAAGACACAGAAACAGCAGCAATGCTCGCTTTGGCAGTCAACTTTTTGTTTCCTTTGTAATTTCTGCTGAGACCAACCCTCTTCACACCAGATAAAGGGATTGTTTTTGTGTTGATTCCAGACAATGATTTGGTCAAAGTATGGCGAGGAGTGCTTGGTAATTTCTGAGATCCAGAAGCTGTGGAAATGAAAAAGGGCACTAGCTGCTTCAAAACAATCAATGTTTTGTTTAACTTTTCTAAATGCTTTAGGTTTGTAAAAAGAATGGCAAAATAATGGATGTACACATTAAATCATGTTTTAGAAATAAGAGCAAAATCCTCCATGAATTTAATCAGGAAATTTGACACTGCTTCAGAAACAAACAATAGGGAGCAAACATAGTATAAAACTAAGAAGCATTACAAGCCACCAAAAAGCCTCCCGTGACTCAACTTTCCTCTCCAAATCCTGGCACATTCCATGCACTAGCCTAAACCTGTATAACTAATGTTTTGCTTCAGTATCTATATCAGTAATTTGTGCCAGCCCTTTCTTTAGTTGGACTAACCAGCTTTTGAAAGGGCCAGAAAAAAAAATGTATGAATGGAGTAATGGAGTTCTAGATTATCAACATCCACCAATGATTTGATAGTCCAGGAAAAATAAGCCAACACTTACCAACATAGAAAAAAAGATCAGTGATTTATAAGACAGTTCAATTACAACAAAAAATCTATTGAAGATTTCTAGATGTACCAAAGTATCAGCTCACAAATATGACCAATTCCAAAACAAAAACTGTGTGAACAGAATGGATGAAAGTGCAGGAGAGTAACAAAATCATACACACAAAACAGATCAATTAGTAACTGAAAAGTATCACAGGCAAAAATAGCCTATCCCTTGAAAGAATGTCAATTATCAGCCAGGAACTGATAATTAATTTCTGATTTGTTGGATGGCGTCTTCAGAAATGAAGATACATAGCACTTTTAGATTAAAAAACAAACAATTGAAAAATTTGGAAAGTCTTGCCATTTTGCCATCATGCTGGTTGGATAAGAAAAAAGGCATACAATGATCAAAGAAAGCAAAAAAAAATATATATATATGGGATTTTACAATTCAACGTCTTGATAGGAAATCAAAGTTAATTTCATTCTTGTTCCACCTCAATTTTGAACATGATTTCTTGTCAAGTCCATGCTTTTCTTAAAAAACAAAAATATATTTTAAAAAATACAAGAAGACTACTTTAAGTAATAACAACAGTCAAGACTTTATCTATGTTTTACTACCTACTTTTGCCACTAATTTGTTCAACAAAAGCCGCAGTATTCCTATCACACAAAAATAAATTACAATCACAAATATAATCAGGTTGAAATAAACTTCAGCAGACTGACACACATTCGCTCATGAGAACATGACAAGACAAACCCAAGCAGATAACCAAGCACCCTCGCAAAATGAGCCCACACAGTGCAGGACGACCAAAAAGTACACTAAGAAACAATCAACATGCACTATGATCTCTTGGTTAGACATCACAAATCACCTTCATCTGGCCCACCTAAACCACTTTCCATCATGAGGTTCTTCAAGGCTGTCCCTATTAAATCACTTTCAGTGTTTGTACTGTCCATTTCATCCTGCAAATAGAGAACTTGCTTACTCATATTTTCCCGAATGGTTTCAAGAAAGTTACGGTATTAAGCAAATGAAGCACAAGCACCTACCTCACTATTTGAGTTGTAGGAATCTTTGTTCCACGAATATGTTGCCTGGACACTCTGATTAGGCTTTTGTTTGGAAGGAGCAGAAGCTGTTTGACTGGATTCCGAATTTAGTTTGTTTTCTTTTTCCTGCTGATCAATGTCAGGATGGGACATAGACTTCTGTAATTTATTGCAAATCATTTTTATTAGGTAGGGAAGAACTACCAAAGCAAGAAGTAGGACTTACCAATTTTTCGTGATCTTCACAAGGTGCTGTTGATGTAGAGCTTGCTAATGCGGAACTTTTTTCAACTGGAGGAGATATACTAGTGGGTACCTAAAAACAAAAAAACAAATACAACAAATTGATGATTTCTCCCATTTTAAAAGAAACAGAGTGAAAAGAGCAAACTAAACTACACCCGTATGACATACTGAAAGAGGTTCCTCTTCTATAGAATCCAGTTCATCCTCATTATCAAAATGAGAAGTAAACTCATCATTTGAGTATCGCTTATTTGGTTTCCTTGCACGTCTTGATTTTTGTTCTGTTGGAACAGGTGTCTCAACATCCTTAGCAATAACCTTGACACGCTTAATTTGACTCTCTGATTCAAAGGGTTTCTTCTGTTTAACACGCTTTGTTGCTTTGACGGAATTGCCATATTTTGAAACTCTCTCCTTTCTGTCTTGACCCATATCATAACAGTTCCCCTCTGGGGCTTCTGGCAATAAAGACAGAGAGAAAATTATATCTGTGTCTTCAAGACCACCATGAAGATTTTTGGAATCATCAGAATGAAGAATTTCTTCATCTTCAGAATCTGATTCTGAATAGTCTGAAAGGCCAGATAAATTTTTGCTTTGCTCTAGATCTTTAACATATGCCAAGAAAACTTTGTCATCTGACTTTGTAGGCCAGTCACTTTCAAAATATCTGGTGGGAGACACATCATGAGGTTCTGATGTCTCAGCAACAATATCAACCTGGAATAACATATTCATAAATAATTGATTTTTCACAGCTAATTATTAATTTTAAAAGTAAATATAAAGACCGCTTAAATTCTTACCTTACTCAACAGCTTAGAATGTTTGTTTAAGTTCCTGATTGCTTCCTTTTCCAGCCTCCTTAGAGCTTTCGCTTTTCGACTCTTTCTGCTTTTTGGTTTATCATTGCATTTCTTGAACTTCTTTATCTTAAGTACCAGTTGTTGACTACAAGAGAACTCATGTGACACCTCATTATCTGGTACAAGAGGTCTTTTTTTGAGGGGAAGGGATGACAAGGGACCACCTTGATTACATGATGTGGAAGGAAGATCAACACACAAGTTATTCTGTTGACTAGAATCACTACTTTTGCTATTAGAATCAGTGGATCCAGAACCCTTTGTACTGTCTTGATTTCTACTATCTTGTGGGTTATCATCTCTCACTCCAGACCCATTTGGGCCATGGTTGTTCCCACCAAATGTAGAGCCATTATTGCTGTCCGGATCAGGAGATTTTCTTTCATTGTTTGGACGGCAAATGTTAGAGCTTTTATCCCTCTTTTCCTTTTCACGCTCCTTCTCCCTTTTCTTTTCATCGCTCCTGGATGAATCTTTCCTTGACCGTTCCTTGTCTTTATCTGTTCTTCTTTCCTTGTCTCTGCTATCTCTTTCTTTGCGATCTCGATCACTAGAATGAGACTTAGATGACTTAGATCTATCTTCTGATTTAGAAGATTTGTCGTGGCTTTTGTCCTCATGGCGATTGCTACTACCACTGCTACTATGTTTAGGGTCTCTTTCTCTGTGTCGGTGTCGATCATCAGAGCGGCTTGATTTATGTTTAGAGGAAGAACTCTTTTCTTTTTCTTTATCGTCTCTCTTCTCATCCCTCCTCCTGTCATCAGACCTATGATGAGAAGAATGGCGATCACGGTCTTTGTCAGATCGGCTCTTATCATCGTGTTTCGATCTACTACTGCTTTCCCTATGTTTCGCAGACCTGTCATCATGCCTCTTGGAGGAGCTTGATGAGTCTTTGCGAGACCTGTCAGAGTCATCCTCCTTTCGTCTATCCTTGCTTTTTCCATCTTTGATTGTATCCTTTTCCCTGTGCTTTTCACTTTCGCTTTTAAGTTTATCATCCTTTTTGGACTCTCTATTGTGCTCGTTACCAGATCCTTTATCTTCCTTTAGCTTTCCTTTAGTCAAAGGATCCTTCGAGGATGTCTCTTCAACAAGAAGCTTCTCTTCACTTGTGTGTTGTCCCCTGCTATCATCATTTCCCTCATCACCATGATTTGATAAAGGACTCCACGCTAGTTGCATTTCTTCAGACCCAGATTGTGAAACTTCATCTGAAAAAAAAGAGGAAAGTTAAATAATAATATTAATAATAATAATAATAAGTAAAAACATAATTTCTACAAAACTTGAAAGATATTCTACCTTGACCATTAATACTGTTTTTGGGTGAAGTAATGAAACTTTGTCTCATTTTGCTTGGGTCAGGGATTCCAAGATGTTCAAGAGACGATAACGACGGTTTCTCTTCTTCTGCTTCGGGAGATCTAGGTTCCCAACACGGAGTTTTAGGAACAGCCCCCTCTTCATAAGAAAGGGACGTATTTGAATCACGGCTAAACTCTTCTTCGGGTAAAGGTGGCGGTGTTCTATTTAAAGCTGTAGCTTGAGGAGTAGGAGGGCGTTCAAGACTTATAGGTCTTTTGGCTAGGGGAGGTGTTATAGGTAAAGGAGGGCGTTCTGCTACTTCTAGGATATCAGCAGGGGGTGGCAAAGGAGGAAGAGGAGGACGATCGAGCTCTCTAAATCCATCAGGCAATGGTGGGGTCGCAGGCAATGGTGGAGTTGCAGGCAATGGTGGAGTTGAAGGCAAAGGTGGAGTTGTAGGCGAAGGTGGAGTTGAAGGCAATGGTGGAGTTGCAGGCAATGGTGGAGTTGCAGGCAATGGTGGAGTTGCAGGCAATGGTGGAGTTGCAGGCAAAGGTGGACGCTCCAAACTCCGTGTATCTGCTGGAAGTGCACATGGCGTTGCAGACAGTTGCACACTCCTTGGAAATTCTGCAGTGGGAGTTGTGGACCGGGGGGAAGAACTTCCCTTCTCCTTCTCCATCCTTTCAGTTTCAAGGCATTTCTCACTTGATGGTGTTGGCAAAGGATCCAAACCAACAGACGAGCCCAACCCTCCAATTAATGGTGGTGTTTGAGGTAGAGGTGGGGTTGTACTCTGCAAAGCATCAATGACATCATCAGAAGGGGGTGGAGGCAGAGGAGGAGGAAGAATTGCTTCCTGCTCAGTCGAAATAGGGGGTGGGGTACAAGGTAGTGGAGGTCTTTGTAGATCGTCAGGACTGCTATCAGGCGGAAGAGGCGGTCTGTCTTGGGCATCACGAGGAACAGGTGGAGTCTGCGGCAAAGGGGGCCTTTCCAGGGCATCCTGGCTGTCTTCAAAGCCATGACGAGCTTCCTCTGATGCTTCTACAATGTTTTCAACCACCATTGTTTTGCTGTTGTCTTCACTTAGAAACCCTTCAGAGGATGTCTTCATTGAGCTGTGCTCATCCTCAGGTTGGTGAGAGTTTCCTGACTGTGAATTAAAGTCCTTCATTTCATCAATTTGAAGTTTATTGTCAGATGAGCCTGAAAACTGTGAGTCATCACTTTGAGCAAAAGAGTTGTCATCCACAACATTGGCACTAAGCTCCGTAGAGTATTTTGCACATTCAGAATCAAAGTTATTTTCTCCCACTTTGAGTTTGGTCTCTTCTGAATTGAGGCTGCCGTCAGTTTCAAAATAATTTGTATCTTTCTTAACATTATTTTCGCTAGGAGCTTCGTTATTAATAGCACTGACAGTTGTGGCAACTTCCTCTTCCATAGAGAACTGATCTCCGTATTGCACAACAGGACCAGTGGGGTACAAGTGTTCTTGTGTTTCTGCTAAAGCTTGCTCAACTTCATCATTGCAGGTATTTGCATCTGGGGCACTAGTGTGTTCTTCAGTTTCACTAGATTTAATCTTATTTGATCTGGATTTCCTGAAAGAGAAACCAACAATTCTTCCAGCAAAGCCAAAAACAAACAATAAAACATGTATCTCAGTGAGAAATGGCAGAACATACTTGCTATTTGAAGAAACTTTGGATTGATGACTATCTTCATTCAAGTCCTTCATTTCAGAGCCTACAGCTGCACCATGATCACTTCCATGGCTTGTTAAGTCTGAGATACCCGATAGCTGAGATTCCATTGAATCATCATGTTGTGTGATTATGCCACTTTCCTCAAGCACATTTTCACTTCCATCAGCAGAGTCCTTGCTGCTCTCAGGTGAAACTGGGTCCAAGTCAGTGGGAAGCAAATCCTAAACAGTAGTTTGATTGGATTAATTATTTAGGACAAGTTATTCTGAACAACTTCAACAGTTTCCGTTCAAACATTTGAAATAAAAGTTGAAATGTCAAAAATAGTAACCTCAAAAGTTGATGGTTTTTGCATGTGGTTTTGAAGAGCCGGTGGAAGAAATGACAATCCTGGTAAAAATGATGGGGGTTGATTGAAGACTCCTGTAAACAGATAATGCTCTGAGGATGAGTAAAAATGCAGACTTGGTAACATCTGTCATAACAAGTTCTACTCAAGTACCTGCAGTTTTGGATGCAGATCCAATGGTGGACGATGAATTTGTTGAAGGCTTTTTATCTGGCTTAGGAATGCCTTGGACTCTATAGACAACGTCTTCAACTTGAGGCATGAAAACAGAGTGTACCTTAGGGTTAACAACTTGATCTACAATTCGTTCAACACCAGTTTCTAAAAACCCCATTCTGTAGAAAAGAGAACAACCTTTGGTAAATGAAATAGGTTGAGAAATGGCTGAGAAACAGTGTCATCACACAAATACATTACTCGAATATATGTTTCCGAAGGCTATCACGAAGTTGGTTTTTATTCAGGTCTGGTCGCCATGTTTTTCCATACAGGAAATTTGAAACAGTTGATTCCACACGCTGATGCAAATTTTGATACGCAGGCTAATGCAAGAAAAGCAAAAAACGTAATAGAAAACAACTGGTGTTGTAAGGTTAAAAATGCAAAGGGACTCCAAGGATTCATAGATTAAGCAAAAACGGAACATCATATGAACAAGACATTTCTCTAAACACAGTGCAACATAAACATGTCTCTTACCTTGGTGTCAACATCAGCAATGCATTCTTTTCTAAATTGATCAAAAGTTCCTTGAGATTTTAATTCACCTACTATTGTGTCAACAAGAGCCGGGTCAGCAAAAATCATTGGCGGGACGTCCATAATGCTGACAAAGCAAGGAATATCTTTCAGACCTTAAAAAATCATCAATGTACCCTAAAACTCAACAAAACGACCTAAATAAATTGACATTTCAAGTGTAAGGGCTTCTCAAACAAGCACACACACACAAACAAGCGTCGAATACAGATATGAGAAATTTAGCCAAACAGCATGAAGTTCTCATACTCTTGCAGTAGTACCAAACTCAAAGTAATTTAAAAACACGTTCTCACCCGTAGTTAAAAAACCGTAAGTGGGTGAAAAAATTCAGAGGAAAAGCAAACCCTTATAATCTTGTCAAAGAAACAATGATCGTCATGCATTCTTTTGTAAATATTTTGTGTTTGAAGGCTGGCGTTGAAATTTCTCATACACGTGCAGAACATCATGAGAAAACTCTCACTGTAAACAAAAGGCGGGAAATGACACTTTGTACTTAGTTCACACAGTCAGTTTGCATTTTTATCTTCTGGCTTTGCTGGGCTACTTTTATGTTTTTATGGTAGTGTAAGTGTTGTGTTGACTTCAGACTTTACTCTCAAGAAATCCACATTACAGTCTGTTTCATATCTGGCTCGGTTATTCAACGTCTTTGACATGTGTGGTTAGAAGGCATTATCTATCTTCCAATGATCTCAAAAAATCTGTAACATGGATACCTTGTCGGATCCTGCCTTGAAACTGAAGTACACCAAATCCAAATTAAAAGTTAAACGCTGGGAGAGTGAATTTAAGAAGAATACGGGAAACAATCCTTCCAAGGTAAATAAATCTTTTTTGCTTGTGGCTATCTAATATTTACCTGTTTACTTGTAAAACATTTATCCATATTGAATTTTTATTTTGCAATTTGCACTTTTTAGGATGATATTAAAGCAGCCCCCTGTGAGATTCGAGAAGCCTACAAATGGTACTGGCAAATTAAGATTCATGCTATCGGCCAAGACTCAATGTTGGATGCAACATTTGTGGAACCCAGAAAAGTAGACATTGCTCCTCCCACAAGTTCATTTGAAGAGAAACCAGTTAACTCTTCAACTGTGGTTGAGGGACTTCCCTCATGCGAGGACCCTTCTCAGACTTTCAAAATTCCTCACCGTGAATGCCCTCGTGAAGAACCACCTCTTGAAGTCAAGTCTGTTCTTCATGGAACGAAGGAAGAGCTTGTCGAGAGCAATAAATCAGTAGAGGAACCCTCTGACTCCTTGCCAACTTCAGTCTGGGGAACACACTTAAATAAAGAGAAGAGTGTTGAAACCAGTTCCCAGAAGAAGGGCCTGAACCGTGCATCATCGTCATTTCATTTATCTGAGAAATTATTTGTCGGTGCCAAACTAAAGAAAAGAAATCCAAGGAAATCTCTTTCATTTTCTGTTGGTCGTTCCAAAGAGAGAGGTAGTTTAGTTTCATCTGACAGCCTTACTGCAACCCCAGATTCCTCTTTCTCTTTGGACAACTCCCAAGCACTTGAGGATGGGTTCTCAGTCAGTGATCTTGAAACTCAAGCTAATATGCAATTAGACTTGAACCTAACCAACCAAGACTTCAAACTTGTGAAAAAAGATATGCCCTCTGGTATGAAGAACATAAGCGCAGTTCAGAAATTAATTGAAGATAATATTAGTTCATCAAAACCTAAACTTGACCGCTCTGTTGACAAAGGTTGGTTGGAAAGAGTCTTGCAAGCAGATCAAATTTTGAGCCAGGAGGCAAAAGAAAATATAAATGTTCCATCTGTGGAGCTTATGAAAAGTGATTCTGGCCCTTCAACTCTCTCAGCTGTATCTGACGACAGTGATGATGACATTATCTATGGAAGTGACAATGAGAGTAAAAGTCCCCGAAAAGTTGAAAAGGAGGAAAAGGCTAGACTTGCATTGCGACCAACTGTGCCCAGAGATCCCCCTCCTCCTGTTTCAATGCAAAGCTCTGCAGATGCTATCAAAACTGAGCATGTAATTGATACATCTGAAAATCATGTAAAGAAACGTAAATTAGATGCTATTGAGGCTGCAATGGCTGTCCTTTCTGAACGACGCAAAAATGATAGGAACCTTTCCCAACCGAAGAAGAAGCTGAAAAGATCTGAGCCAATTGCTGAAGGGAAAGATGTAGATTCTAATCTTAAAGCTGAAGATGGCCTCAAAGATTCTGATTCAGCTGGTGGTGGTAAGAAGTCATCAAAGTCAGCATTGTCCAAAAAGGATGTATTAGAGAAAAAAGTTGCTACCGGCTCTGCAAATGACAATTTTGTCCGCATAAACATGAAAAAGAAAGTATTTGTGAGAGGTAAAAAGACAATGAACTTCCAGAAATACAAGAAGCAACAATGGAAAAACAAGAAGAAAGAACTTTCTGACCAAGCTAGCGTACATATGAGTCGAATGGATCCTAGTGATGGAGCTGCTGGAGGAGGCCTCCAGAAATGCTTCCAATGTGGAGATGTTGGACATTTTGCCAGGCAATGTACTAAGATGAAAGGTGACAGCTTAATGCCTCTTGGTGAAGGGGATGATGTTGAAGAAAGCCCTTTCCCTTCCTTAGAAGAAGTAGAAAAGATGGCTAAAGAAAAAGGTGGATTGGTTCATCTTCGTTCCAGAAATGCTCCTCTCTCTCAAGCAAACTCCGTCACTAAAACCCTTGAGGAGAGTAATCAAGAAACTCTTGATGGGGAGTCTCCTCTTGGTGACAATCAAGACATCCAAGAGGCTAGCATAATGCAGGAACCAGTTCGTGAGCCAGAGAGAATTTATAGGTCAGTTGAACCTCTCTATTCCACTAAGCCGGATGGTTCCCTCATAGACACACCTGCAGAAGTGTATGAATGCTTACACAAATTTGGTCATGAAAAGTTCCGGCCTGGTCAAGAAGCCGCAGTGATGAGGATTTTATCTGGATTGTCAACTTTAGTCACATTATCCACTGGCTCTGGAAAATCGCTATGTTATCAATTGCCTGCTTATTTGTTTGCTACTAAAAGAAAGTGTCTAACATTAGTTGTGTCTCCATTAGTTTCTCTCATGGATGATCAGGCAAGTAGTTTATTCTTTGTTATGTGTTGGATAAAATGTAATTAGGTTTAGGAATTTTTTTAATGTGTGTGACTTTTTTCAGATTTCTGGCTTACCTTCTTTCATTAATGGAGCTGCTCTACACACTGGGCAGACAGAAAAGCAGAGGGAGAAGGTCATGGACATGGCAAGAGAAGGGAAACTTCAATTTCTTCTTGTATCCCCTGAGGCTGTGGTTTCTGGCGAGAGGCAGAGTGGATTTGGAAAGTTGTTGAGGTCTTTGCCAGACATAGCTTTTGCTTGCATTGATGAGGCTCACTGTGTCTCACAGTGGTCTCACAACTTTCGGCCATCATACCTTGTTATATTTAAGGTTCTGCGTGAGAAACTTGGTGTCCAAACTATTTTGGGATTGACAGCAACAGCAACACAAACAGCTGTGTCAAGCATTATTGAACACATGCAAATTCCAGATGGACGTCTGGGAGTAATACAGGATACACCTTTACCCAACAATTTGGTACTTTCTGTCTCAAGAGATTCCATCCGTGACCAAGCTCTGGTAAAACTTCTAAGCTCCCCGGAATACCAGACTTACCAATCAATCATAGTATATTGCATACGCCGTGAAGAGTGTGAAAGACTTGCTGGACTTCTCAGAACTTATCTAAAGGTATATTCATGACCATACAACACTGTTTGTTCCATTATGAAGGCTACAATCATTTGTTAAGTATATTTTCATTGATCTTTAGGACCAAAATGAAATTAAGGCTGGGAAAGTAAAAATTTCTTCAGTTTCTGAGGCTTACCATGCCGGGCTCAGCTCTGCGAGGAGAAAACAAGTTCAAACATCTTTTATGTCAGGTAAATTTTCCACTGGAAACATGCACTTTCCTTCCTGTTTATGCCTTAATGTACATCCTGCTCTTTTTCTTGTTTAATGTATTTAGGTAATACCCGTATTGTTGTGGCTACTGTGGCTTTTGGTATGGGAATCAATAAAGCAGATATTAGATCTGTCATTCATTTCAATATGCCCCGCAACTTTGAGAGTTATGTACAGGAGGTTGGTCGAGCTGGACGAGATGGTGAAGTCTCCAGATGTCATCTTTTCCTCAACAACGAAGTAAAAATTTTACTGTTTGGTATGATTATATAATATAAACAATGCTTTATTTTATTTTAATGCCTCAATTTTTATAGGGTAAAGATTTAAATGAATTAAGAAGGCATATATTTGGGGACTCTGTCGATAGGCACACAATCAGAAAATTACTCCAAAGAGTATTTGTGCCTTGCAAGTGCAACAAAAGCACTACTAAACCTAGCAACATAGCTGAATCTTCTGATGATAAAAGAGAGGGTACAAACGAGGAAACTGCTTTAAGTGATCCGGTTACAGAAGTAAGTCATTTGGTAAGAGAGTTGGCTTAACTTTATTCCTTTGTGTTTGAGGAGATTTTACAATTATTCTTGAGAGTTAATACCATTAATCTCTTTTGAAATGCAGGACTCTAAGGCTTGTACTGGCCATGAAGTAGCCTTCAGTGTTGAAGAGACTGTTGCTGCTTTGGACCTTCCTGAGGAAAACATCACAACTCTCCTGTGCTACTTGGAACTACATGACAGGAACCTTATTCAAGTTATGCCCAGAGCATATACTCATTGTAAGGTGCAGAGTTACAAAGGAATTAGGCACTTGAGGGAGGTAGCAAGAACGGTTAGTTCAGAAACATGCCACTAATTTAAGTTGTGTAAGAGCGGCTCTTTTTTAAATTTATACTTCTCATTCAGTGTCCTCCTTTGGCAATGGCTATTGCTATGGAAATTACATCAGGGGAATCTCAAAAATCTAGTCCCACTATTGAGTTTCCTGTTGTGGAAATTGCAAGTGCCATTGGTTGGGATAGTGGGATTGTTAAAAGAGAGCTCATGAACCTGGAGTGGACTAAAGGTATGCTTTAAGACTTCTTCAAAGTAGGTCCAAATCAAATCCTTAAGCTGAAAATTTCTTCAATATCTTTTCTTTTGTTAGTTAATGGGAGTTCAAGACGGTCGGGGATCAAAGTGGAATTCTCCAATTTGGGTTTCCGATTGAAAACCCCTGGCAATTTGTCACCTGAAAAGCTTGATGCGGCTCTGGACTTTCTCCATGACAGAGTTGTCAAGCAAGAGCAATCTGCTCTACGCCAATTGCAGACAATATTTAAGGCTGTTACCAGGTAGGCTCAAGTTAAATAAATAATATGTAGTAATGATCTGTCTATAAATATAAAGTCTTACTTTGTTGCAATGTATTGTTTTTCTGTTATTTTTGCAGTGTATCTTTCCCCCACATTAATGCTGTGATGTCTGCAGATGATGAGGAAATTGAATCTAAATCTAACAATCTGAAGAGTGTGGTACGGGCATATTTCCAAGGGGAACTTGATATGACTGAGGAACTCATAGTTGAGGTACAAATTCATTTTGTTTTCAAGATTTTCTTACAATTCTCGTAAGATGATGGTAGGTCAGTAATTATGTTATACTCTTATACATGTGCACATTCCTCTGCTTCAGGAAAAACTTGAAAATGGTGACCAAATTGCTAACGATATTCGACAGTTAGTAAGTATGTACAAAGAATGCAGCTTCACAGGACGGGCGGTGGCTCGCATTTTTCATGGCATCGGCAGTCCTAATTTCTCTCCCATGGTGTGGGGCCGGTGTCGTTTTTGGCGTGCGCATTTGGACTCTGATTTTAAACTGTTGTGCCTTCTTGCAACCCGAGTGCTGCTGAAAATGCGCTAAGAAGTTAGGATTCCTTAGCTGCCTGACTGTTTCTGTGATAAAGGTAGCACGTGTAGTGTTTTTGTTCCATTTGACTTCTTAGCTGTTTTTAATATACTTGAAAGGCCATGATTGTAATGAAGCTAGTCAATTCTGGGTGTTCATTGGTTTAAGTTTTAATGCTTGTTGGTTTTCTTTTTATATATTAGGACTTAAGTGTAATATTTTTTTATCACACCATTTTAAATAATACATGACTCCAAAATTTTTAAACTCTGATTTTGTTTTCCATGCCCCTTTACCACCAACCTTACTAAGAGCCATTTGTTTGGACCATCTTAAATTTGGCAGAGAGCCACTCTACCATGGCACAGAACAAAAGTGCAACAATTTTCGAATTGGAATGTATTTTGGCGAATCAGTTGCAACTGAAATTTCGCGAGTTTGAATTTCAGTGTACTCGAGCTTATGAGTCTTTCACTCTTGACTGACCGCTCCTGTGCAAGGCATTGCACCTTGAGTTACACTCTTGTACAGTACTCCTCTATCAGCTGTTTGAGAGGGACTGCCGCGCGCGTCGCACCCCGACTCAGACTGCCTCAGACCGAGGAGGCGAGCGGAGCGCGGATCCCCGATTCCCCGACCGCAACTTCCGCGACCATGGCCGTGTTGACAATCGTCCTGGTCGTGGTGGGCCTCATGGTGGCCGTCCGCGCGTACAACAAGATGACCATGGGGCGCTGCCGGTGCACGGCGCGCCTCGACGGCAAGGTGGTGATTGTGACTGGGGCCAACACGGGTAAGCCGAGCCAAGAGCATTACCATAACGTCGTCGTGACGTCGATAACTCGCCAAACTAGTATCGCAACACGGTTGCGTCCAGTCGCCAATCATCGAGGCGCCTCGGGCAGTCGTCAATGGGAGTCATAGGAGTTGCATTTTTGTTCTGGCTTGGTTCGCGCAGGCATCGGCAAGGAGGCGGCGCGGGACCTGGCGGCGCGCGGCGCCCGGGTCATCCTGGCGTGCAGGGACCTCCAGAAGGCCGACCAGGCGAGGGGTGAGTCTGAGGTCTGGGTCTCACGGTCACATCCGCCATCCGCCCCGGGCCACTTGAAGCTCCAAGGCGAGATTAGAGCACACCTGCAAGTTCAAGTGGCATCGGGTCTGATTGATCGGACGAAAGTAGGTGTGGGTACTCCTGCCCGACATGTCTACGACAATGATCACCACTCTGAAAACTCTACATTGAATCAGCGAGATATGTCGGGAAGTCGGAAAGCTTGGTGCCGACTGACCTTGTCGTGACGCGTGCATGCAGACGATATCGTAGCGTCGACGGGCAACCGCAACGTGCTGATCCGACAGCTGGACTTGCTGTCGCTGGCGTCGGTGCGTGCCTTCGCCAAGGGCGTGCTGCAGACCGAGTCCCGCCTGGACGTGCTCATCAACAACGCGGGCGCGGGGGGGCTGCCCAACCAGCGCACGCCGGACGGCCTCACCATGGGCATGCAGGCCAACCACTTCGGCCCGTTCCTGCTCACCTGCTTGCTGCTAGGTAAGCGAATAGCTCAAAGCATGGGCCCGCGCGACACAGGCGTGCAACGGGACTGCCCACCTCGCAGGCGCTCCCAGGCGCCTGCAGCGTAGGCCACCGAGGCCGTGCGCGACTCCGGCGTGCAACGGGACTGCCCACCTCGCAGGCGCTCCCAGCCGCCTGCAGCGTAGGCCACCGAGGCCGTGCGCGACTCCGGCGTGCAACGGGACTGCCCACCTCGCAGGCGCTCCCAGCCGCCTGCAGCGTAGGCCACCGAGGCCGTGCGCGACTCCGGCGTGCAACGGGACTGCCCACCTCGCAGGCGCTCCCAGCCGCCTGCAGCGTAGGCCACCGAGGCCGTGCGCGACTCCGGCGTGCAACGGGACTGCCCACCTCGCAGGCGCTCCCAGCCGCCTGCAGCGTAGGCCACCGAGGCCGTGCGCGACTCCGGCGTGCAACGGGACTGCCCACCTCGCAGGCGCTCCCAGCCGCCTGCAGCGTAGGCCACCGAGGCCGTGCGCGACACCGGCGTGCAACGGGACTGCCCACCTCGCAGGCGCTCCCAGCCTCTCTTAAAAGATGAGGCTTGCTACAGCCGCGTCTCCTGTTGCTCGCAGACCTGTTGAGGAAGACGCAGGGAAGCCGGCTCATCATGGTCTCGTCTATGGCGCACCCCTATGGCCACTTCGACATTGACAACATGGACTGCGAGAAAAGCTACAACGGCTTCTACCTGTACTGCAACTCCAAGCTGTGCAACATTCTCACGGCCCAGTACATCGCCCAGAAGGTGAAAGGTGCGCGGTGCGGCTCTCGGGGTTGCCAGTGCCCCAGTGCCGGTTCTCGGCCCGTTGTCGCGCACGTGGGTCGTTGAAATCGGTCACTTTCCGTTTCGACAGGCGTGACAGCCAACAGCCTGCACCCGGGCGTGGTGCAGACCGACATCTTGAGGAACGTGAAGACGGCGTGGATCCGCAACGTCGCGGACAGAGGGATCGGCTTGCTGTTCAAGGTAAGCGCCCGCGCTGTCGTCGATTCTCAAATCGCGCGAGCCGTTCTGACGTGTCTGACGACGCTTTGCGACGCTTCCCCTGCAGAGCGCCGCGGAGGGCGCGCAGACCACCATCCACCTCGCCGTGTCCGAGGAGGGCGGAAGGGTGACGGGCAAGTACTTTTCGGACCTCAAGGTGACCGCGCCGGGCGGGCCGGCCAACGTCCCGGGGCTGGCCGAGCAAATGTGGAAGCGCTCCGAGAAGTACGTCAAGCTGGCGGACGACGAGCGGCCCTTCAGAGACTGAACCCAAGACTGATAGAGTAGGAAAAGGAAAATAAACTGTGTGAAATTTGGCTATCAATAAAGGCGACACTTTATTTATTACACGCGTTGTTTTCAACAACAGGATGTAATGACTACTTTCTAAGTATAAAAGTGATCAATACAATAGTCTTAAAAGTATTTGCTAATGGTATTCAAAAGGAAACACATTATAGCAGCTGGTAAATGAGATTTTTTCTCAAATGAGAATGAAAGAACTCAACTAAAAAAGGAAAAGTTTGAGGATTGCACAAATTTTTTTGAGAATGGATATCAAAAGTCCAATTCTCACACACCTTGAGTCTGAGTCCAACTAAAAGCAGATCCCTCAGTAAAACAAAAACAAAAACAACAAACAAGAACAGAGAAAAAATTTCATCGAGTCTGATGAAGCATAATAAAATGCAATACATGCCACATTAAGTACACATGTAGTTAATAATATAAAAGACATGACCATGACATTGCCTTAAAGAGAACACAAATTAAAATAATGAATGGTGATATATTGATTTGCTTACGATTAAAATACACAAAAATTATAACTATATTGCGAAAATTGAATATGCCATACCAATATTGGTACCAGAAATACCAACTAAAGGATAATAGTTTGACACAATAATAAGGAAAAATAAAATTCTAGAGCAACACAACAAGGAATGAATATGCCAAGCATCAAAATGGAGAGCAATTATCAGCAAAATTGACAGTGATCATCCATAATAGTGATAGATGTATATAAATATATAAGAAGAGTGTGTACTCCTCTTCTTCATTTAACAATTCATTAAAATTAATATGTAATCCAAGATTCAACTCAACTACAATTCTAGTGATTTCACTATAATGGAGGTTCACAATGCTGCAGACTAAAAACAGACTTTTCAAATTTCATTATTAAGAAAAGGAAACATTCACTTAATTCATTAAAAGATTTCACAACCTTTAACACTTAAAAGAAGTCCTAGAGCACATATACAAATTAATCTTTATCACAGAGTTGAAGTGATTTTTTTAAAAAAAAAAAGCAACAATGTACAACACTTTATTGATACAGCTTTAGCAGTGTAGAAAAGTTTGTGTTGAACACATGCACCATAATTTTAAGCTTTCACATAAAATTAATTCTAACCACTATACATGATTTATGAGAAGATGTTTGACAACAGATGTGGACTACAGCTCCTTACTGTTTACTACATTTTTCTTGACGAAATTCTGACTGTTCCCTTCAACGAGCCAAGGCTGGTAACTAGGCTAGAGAAGCATTTCCCGCAGTGGTAACTAAGTGGTTATAGACATGCTCCAATATACATTAAACAAAGAGAAATGTAGAGGACTTTATAATAATTATTACTTGACTACATGAAGGAAGATATAGGAAGGTTTCAACTGAACACGAAATGACTATGATAATGAATTTCAAAAAAGTACAAACATGATTTGAATGAAACGGGTTCTAATGACCCATGTAATGAAAATGAATGTAAAATATTTTTTTGGGATGAGCCCTCAGTCTATTAACAGTATTTAAGACAAAGGGCACACCCATGCCCTGAGTATCTAACACAGCTCTGACTGTTCTCACATTTTCTAAGTTTTCGAGCTGTAGGAGATGGTACACTTTGCAAATCAATTCATAAGATTGCACTGTTTTGGCTTCATTGATGAATTCTGATAGGTATTCATCAAGTGTACGTAACCCTCTAAGATCCACAGAGTGGCAGTTCTTCAAATGCCGAGCAATCATAGATACACATCGATTCATTCCCAATTCAGGAGCATTTTGTGTGCGAGAGTTGCAAACCTCCAGCTTTTCAATTTTTTGCAATGTTGGACATGCAGACAGAATTGCATCATCTATAGCAGTAGGACCATGATCTGCTATCAGTTTCAGTGACTGCAGTGATTGCACATGTGACACAGAAGCTATCATGCAGCATGGCAAGGTCAGCTCCCTAACTGCTGTACATGTTGACAAGGCTTGAATCAGTTTGTGAGAGTGCTCATCAAAACTACAGCTAAGGACCAGGCTTGAAACAATACCACCAAGGTCGCGGACCAAATCTGCAGCAAGACATTCCTGGCCACGAACACGAAGAGACCGCAGTGCACGGCATCCTGCAGATATTTGTTTGTCGTATGGAATATCAGGGAGAACTGGTGAGATACGCACAGAAAGACTGCGTAAATCTGACAGCATGCCAATTGCGTCGAAGAACTCGCGCCAGTCATGAGGAAATGCATCTTGGCCTCCCACCTGTAAGCAATAATAAAATAATAGAAAGAGACTGAAGTAAAAACTGTTAAAATAGATAACCAACCGCTAAAATTACCTGTAAATCTAATGTGCGAATAACATCTTCATACTTCCGAAGAATACCTAAAGCATCCCTAGGATGCCTTAAGATAATTCTCATTGATCGCACACAAGCTGGTCCTGTTGAAGCAACTAGTTGACGAACTTTTTCAACTTCAGTTTCATTGGGAGCGAGAATTTCCAAATGTCCAATGAAGGGAGCATGACGCCATATGCGGGTGTCATCCCAAAGAGAAAATGAGGTTTTCTGCCAGGCCAAAGGTTCTTTAGAGAGCTCACACCACCTCTTGCAAACCATACCAACACCATATAAGAGTTCACTGGGTTTCAAGTAACTGAAGATTGAAACTAGTATTTCATGAGGAAGTTCATGAATGGAACATGTTCTGTAATTAAAGGAAGTTCAGTTAAAGGTTGAAACAATATTGAAGATAAAAGAAATTTTTAAATGGGCAATACAAATGACTTACAAGGCAGCAACTGGGGTGGCATCTTCTTGGGGTAAGCACCTGAGGGCCTCCATATTTGCTTTATTTTCTTGTACACCAGCAGAGTCCTAGAATGACAGAAGAGAAGGAAGTTCAAATGATACAGAACTCAGGCACATGCAGAGTTCCAGAATTGAATCAGGTTAGATTTTATACACATCGGAAATATGGTGCCAACTAACGAGCCAAGTCAATGTTACAGTCTATACACATCCTGAATGGAAGACAATTGGGTGCCTTCCGACGTTTATATGAAAAATGGGAATCATGAACCCTATTTGAAACAAAGAAGGAAGAAATGTGATATTGCGCACTCAAGATACACTTCGAGACAGAATAATGTAACCCAGAGAGTGTCACATTCAAATACAACTTTGGAGACTTGATTGGAAAGTCCATTTTACTTTTTGGAATTCAATTTCATTCTTAATATTGTCAAAGAAAATTAACCATTTTTCAGAAAATTGCCTCAACCACCCACTGAGGCCTCTACCTCACAACCAAGGTCTCAAAACAGATTTCCTAGACCAAAATCACGGTACCTCTTCCAACATAAATACGACTAGAAGTTCGACTTGAAAAGATCGCTGCGCAATATAATTCGTCTAAATCAATGTCAAAGGCTGGACACCTAAGGGTGGACCATAAGTACCTCACAAAGCTGTCATGGCCATCAGCAGCCGGGGTCAAAGGCAGCAGACGAAACAGGGACAGTGACAAATCCCCTTCACAACCTTTCCAACGCACATCCTTTTCTAGTGCTCCGGGTTTCTTTCAAGAAAATGTACCACGGTGCAAGCTTCCAGGAGCACTCAGTTTTCCTACGGATATTAATGTTTTGCAGATGTTTTGGTCTCTTAACGGTTATAACGTTATAACCGACCGACTCACAACACAAACTTTCGGGCACGCAATAACCCTACCCCTCTCCTCTTCCACTACTCCCCTCCTCCCCTCTCCCCACATACTGCATTCCGCCCCCTTAGTTGGTTCCTTTCACCACAACTAGACATTCCACAGACGTATATTTGAGATGGAATCATTCTGAGAGGAAGTTCTTACAGAGATTTTCATTGTAAATTGTTGCTTTATTTTCAAGGTGTTTTCCGACCAGAGTTCCGACGTAGCTATGAAAAGTAGTAGAGTTATCGTTTACGTTGGTGTTGGAAGTTGGCAACATTATTTGTATTTGATTTGTTTCCGGGTAAACACTAAACACAAAGCAGAGTGTTCCACCGGTGTTTTTATTTTTAACGTCCCTTGTTTCGTGGAAAATAGAGTATGTCATCCAATGACACGTTTTCGGAACTTGATCCTGATATCAAAATCCATCGTCTTTGATTTAGAATCTATGAATAACGCACTTTACTAGATGTGAGTAGAGTCTGTAACCTAAACTTGTCACAAGGGATTATATTATTCTTGTATTTTTGTGTTACTTGTGAGAAAATATTTTGTTTACGTTAGGCTCATGTCCCAGATGAATGCAGTAACCCCTTCAAAAAGTCAACTCATCGATGATTCAGATATCCTTCGGATTCTTCTCCAACTTTCCGATGAACAAGAGCATGAATGGAAGCCACAGTACCCGTTCTTGGATCCCCCTACTGTGTCTCGTGTGGCACAGTCCATTTCGAATATCATGGCTAGGGGGAAGCCTGGTTTAAGGAATCAACTGGTGGTTGGTGAAGTGAAATTGTCATGTACTATTTCTGTAATTTGATTCTTAGAATGTTCTTGATGGTTTGCTTCTTCTCCCAGTCTTTGCTGAGGCAGTGGTGTACTGGAAGGTATAAATCTGATGCCTTGGATCACACTACTTGGATTGGTCGCTCACTTAGCGCTCCAGAATGTGTGGAGTCTCTGCTTGCTGTTTGTGCTCCAATCCTTACAAATATTGAGGACTGGAATAAACGTGATGCAGAGCAACAGTTGGCCCTGTGCTATGCTATGCTTAGTGCTGCTACAAATTCAGAAATCCAGTCACGCCTCCAGGCCGGTGAAATGTGTTTGCTGCTAGTAAGCCATATTTTGAGAGAGAAAGACCTCACCACTGCTCATCACCGATTTTTGGCTCAAGTATGGAACTCTGTGGGTAAGATACTTTCAAAATACGTTTTGTTACATGAATTTTTGTCAATGACCTAACAGCCTTTTTTCTTGCAGGGGAACTTCCCATAAAAGTAGAAGTTTTGATCAACATGACTGAGAGGTCTTTTTTGGGTATGGAAAAGACACTTCTTTGGTTGGGTAGGAAATCTGTCGGGAGTGAAGGACAAAGCGCCCATGAATCACTTGAAACAGTAATCGGTTCAACAATGTTAAGGATTTGCAGTCTATCTGAAGTTGTTTTTCAAGTAAATATATATCTCTGTTCCCTACTCAATAGTGGCAGTTGCTCTTTACTAATTGTTTTATTTCTAAAATGTTGACAGAAGGTCTGCCATCTTTTAACACACATGATGGTGGTTAGTGAAGCTCACCCGGGGGTACAAGCACTAATCAGGGCATTTATTTCAAAAGTGGAGGTTGAATGCCAAACAAGAAATGAAGATATTTGTGCTCTGTATGCCGAACCATGCCAAGTTGTATCTGCTCTTCTGTGTTTGGATCCATTACTGCTGCCAGAACAAGGTGAGGATAAACTCTCAAGAGATTCAGTATTTCAGATGTTACACAAGTTACCCAGGAAAACGGCAGCATGCCTCCTTTCTCATAGACCTAGCTGGCTTCTTTACACATTTTGAGATCTAAATTTGTACATCAGCATTTTATTCTCCAAAATTTAATTTAATTGAAACTGGTGTAGTATGTGGTAATATTTGGCCATGTTTGGAAAGAATAGAATAACATAATAAAAGTTACACAAGCAACTCAACCTTTCCATTTTATTATATACAATGCCGAAGTCAAGACAAAGTTTCGACTGTACAGTGTGGGCCTGAGACGTCCGCTCCAAACGTTCTGCTAAAATAACAACAACAAGAACAACAACGGAAACAACAAACTTACCAATCCAATTGCTTTGTCATAAGAGCCACATGCAAAGGGCGCTCCGTCAGCCACTTACAGGATGGTGCATTTTGAATGCAGTTGTACTTGACCAGAGAATGCTGGAAAAGTGCATCCTTTCAATCATGAATGTGGAGCACACAATGAAATAATTCATCTTATGCTAAATATAAAATACTTTTCATACGCAAGGAATCAGACTTGAAAATAACATCAATTTGAAACCTGAAGTTTTATACATAAAACAAAATTCTTGTGGAGCACCCAATACAATATCAAACATTTACATTGGATTTTACATAAATTCTCATTAATTATAAATCACCATGGTATACATTCAAATGTTTTCGATATGGATCAACCTTTGTTTTGTGAACAAAACTTGCGCACTTGGAACATCATTACAATGCCTGGTAGAAACTGCATTTTATCTTAATTAATGATAAATTAAAAAATGGATGAGGTAGCTCTTCCACTGAGGTTTATTAGTGGACTTTGGTAATGTATTTTTTAAATAATTTGTCAAAAAATTCAGATGGCTGAACATGGCAAGTGAATTTATGATCGGAAGGAATGTTTTGAGTTAAGCATTCCTTACCTTTTGTTCAGTGCTGTTCCAAATGAGTTTCCCCAGAAATTGTGACATTGAGGTCACCCAAATTATTTTTCCCCAAAATAATTGTGTTTTTTTTTCCCCCACGATTAATGGTGCCCACAGGTTCCTTTTTTTTTCTATACTGCATAGGCATTGGGTAGCTTCCTTGCTAAGTTTTACCTTGGACCATTATGAAGTGCAGTTGCAAGACCTGCTTGCGTTGCACCATAGAGTGAATGTTATACTTGGCGTTACTTCAGGATTCCAAGTTTAAAATGCTTTTCTTAACATTTAGATTTTCTTTTATTTATCCTTTCCCCGCTAATATTTCTTATCCATCAAAGTATTTACAATATAAATGTGAAATATCACAAGGGTATCATTGAATTGTAGGTAAGAACACAAATAAAGCTGCTTGGACTCTGCAGCTGGCAATACCACAGGTCCCACTCTAAATATCAACATGTCACAGCAAAGCCCATGGCGAGCTTAAATACAGATTCCCCAATAGTCCAAAGGCACAAAATCGCATACAGCGCATGTACATATTCCAACAAAGTTCTATAGTCTCAAAGTTATTTACCTCATTTTCTCATATCACTTTTCTGGCCACTGTTGGTGCTCTTCGGTTTCACAAATAGCTGTTAACATATCAGATGAAAATGCTCACACAAGGAAGATCTGGCTCGTAGTATTCATATTAGAGTCATGACCACACATTTTGTTCTATATCTCACCAAATTAAGTCTCTGTTTGGTGATCTAGGTTCATTAAATTTTTTAAGTTCTTTGGCCTTGCAGTATTTGTAGCCTTCTTAAAATAAGTAAGATAATTAGATCCAAAAAATTCTTGTATTTTTTTAAATATTCATTGGCGCCTTAAGGTGTGTATGAAAAAATCAGATTCAAATAATTTAAAAGCTTAATTTCTTAAAATCACAAAATTGAAAAGATTCTGCTCTTAAATTATTGGCGATTGTACCTTTTTCTCTGGGGCTTTCTGCAAGAGTCACCAAGCTACTCCCTGACCCCTAAACTGCAATTTGTTTATTTGTGTCTGACTTTACTAGCCTGATGTTATGCCCCATACAAATAGGAGGAATGTAAACAATAATCAACACACATAAAATTTATTAAATTGTAACAAATTTTCATGATCTGTTAAAGTCTAGGATGAAGAACTAGCGTTAATAAAAGTTGGAATTCTATATAATTACAGTATTGTGCTGTGAAGTTTGCAAAATGCCAAGGATGTCTGGCAGGTGCAATTTGCTTCACATTGTCTTAATGAAGCTTCTGGAAAGCATAGCCTTTATTTAAACTGTGGCAAAAATGATAAAATTTACTGTTGCTGTTTTTGTTTTGAAAGATTCCTGTGCACTCTCATACTGTGTTTCTTGGCATACTCATTAGAACTAGTTCTAGCAAATTCTAAACAATTCTCAAACTTTGCAGTATTTTTCTTTCTTTCTTTCTTTCTTTCTTTCTTTCTTTCTTTCTTTCTTTCTTTCTTTCTTTCTTTCTTTCGTTCTTTCTTTCTTTCCTTCCTTCCTTCCTTCCTTCCTTCCTTCCTTCCTTCCTTCCTTCCTTCCTTCACTCTTTTTCTCCCTTTCTTGCTTTTATGCAGTATTTTAGGTAATCAGAACCAATGATTAGCCGTTTTCCTTTTACCTTCGACTTTCATTGAGCAATATCAGATTTCATTGGAGTGATAGAAGGTACTGTGCAAAGAATATAGCATTTGTATCCAACAGGCAATCGAATTTTGCAGCTGCATTATTTTCATAGGCTTGTTCTGTATTCCTACTATGGGGCTGGTGATTAAAATTATAACAAAAGAAACAAAATGCAAATATACATAGTAGTAACTGAAATATAAACTTAAAGATTGGGGCTGAAGCCAATCCGCAGCACAGGAGGGCATTGAGAAATTATGAAATTTCCTTCTCATGCATTTGGTTGTTTAAATGTGCTGCGACACAACAAACCAATTTATCGGTCAGAGGAGGAGTCTTTTAATGGATATGTATAACATTATGGAACTATATTCTAAACATTCGCTCTCATTCGATGGACCTTTGGATTGGTTGGTGCTCTACACCTACGACTTATTGTGGCATATGGTGAGCGGGCGGCCGGCCCAGTACCGACGGGCTAGGAAAAGAAACAACAAAAATGATGGAGGAATGAAAGAGATCTGAACAATGGGTGTTTGTTATTTTGGAGCTAGACAAAGGCTAATCCAACCCTAATTATTTTGAAGCTTCACACAGCCCAAAAATTTATTAAGCACTTAAAACAGTGCTCAAAACTAATGTGTTTGTTTCTGTACAATAAAATATTCAACAAGAAGTAATGATTGAAACCTGTACCGTTTACCTATCCAATATGAAATTAGTTTCTTAGGAAATAACATTTGTTTTAGCAATAAAACACTCGGGGCGATTGGGTTCACTCCAGTTTCATCGTGAGCGGTAAATAATCCTTATTGAACGGTATGTTGCGGTATGTCGTTCATTTAGCGAATCGGACGCCGCGCCTTTGTTCGCTGCAGTTAACACTGAGTGGGCGGGAACGACCCGGCGCGGCCAACAACTCACTAGTTCCACCCCCAAATAGGTTTGTAATCTTTGGCAGGATACTTTCGCACTCACTCACTCAGGCACACACGCTCTCCCTCTCTTCCGCAGGCATACCCACTCACACACAAACACACACCCGCGCCTACGTGTACATTCGCACTGGCACTGAAACACGCACACACACGCACATTCACGTGATTCATCCACATTTACGCAAGCGTACGTATAAGATGGCTGATAAGTTGATGCTCTGCCTCGACTGACACGGCCCGTTGTGGCTGAGGTCACGATACCTTTCGGGGATCCGATGATAAGCGGGTTCAAATATCGTTGATTCATCGTAGGGGCTTGCAAATCCGAAAGGAAACAGGAAATGCGAACGGTTCACAATGGGAAGTTTATTGTCATCGAGTGCTGTCCAAACAAGGCGAAGGGAAGTCCCACCCAACATGGTATAAGGCCATGTTTTCTCAACAGATCCCCGCCAGACAGGCAAAGCGGGCGCGGCGCTATGGCTCTAAGCCCTATGCTACAACTGCACGGAAATAGAAATATCACTACAAACGACTACGGGTTCTTAATTTGAGACTTTTAATAAGAAATGGGGCTTGAAAGATTGAATATCTTTATCGTTCCTAGTGACTAGAGTTTGTCGCTTTGCAATTTTCATTATTATTAAATTAACAATGGACTGAGTTTCGTTTCAGTAAAAATTTGGTCGGAATTGGACGAAGATACGAAAAAAATAATGTGACTAACAAAGGGAGAGAGGTTGTCCTGGGGTATGTTTGATTTACAAGCTTCATATTCATTGAATGGCTTGAAGTGGAAATTTTTATCGACAGACAACCGAGAAATAGCAACACAAAGGAGACGAAATGTAAGCCGTTAGTTAACGTACGCCTTAATAGTGAGCAATCGAACTGCGGAATTCCAGACACCATACGGTTCTGCTACTTTACCCTTCTTATCGTCCGCTTTCTTTTATTATACGTGAAAGAAGCAAAAGAGTTTATCCCTTTTCCCCGAAGCAGTAGTTAGAAAACTGTCCTAGTAAGGATAAGATCTGATTCGATCGTATTAAATGCTAAAATCAAATCTACTGAAAAGTATAAGTATATTAAGTTAGGGTTGTAAGACGGGGTATGTTGGCTGCGTCCCTCCCTCGCCGCCGCTTGAGTACGCAGGGCTACGCAGGGCAGCACGCTGCCGACACAGTCCCCGCTGCAAGGTTCCGGGCTCAAAATGGCAAAACAACGCGCGGAACGGAAACACAGCTTGCGCCTCAATCCAACTCCAAATTTTCTATAATGGGTGCAGTAATGTGCAGGGTTTTCTAGATTGTGACTTTACATTACGAGGGAAAAAGAAAAAGAAAATTGGGCAGTGACGTTGGCATCACTGCGGCTTTCTCCAGATTTCCCGGGATTTCCCCTGCCCGGCCTTGCAACGAGGCCCCGTGCTCACAGCGCACTGGAACATAAGCGGTCGTGACATCTTTTTTTTAATAAAGTACAGAGCAAGTTAGAGACAATAGAGAAGAAAATTGGGGAGGGGCCGCTGGCTAAGTCCTATTCCTAGCCTAAAGATGCGGGACACACGGCATCGCCTCGACGCAGTCCCTTACCCGCTCGGCAAGCTCAAATAACAAAGTATCAAGATAATCAGTAAGAGTTATGCAAAAATTTCGTGTAGTTAAAAAGAATATTCCTTTAGAAATTAGGACACTAAATATACCTGGACGATCAACCTCTGGAATTAATCCTACCTGGTGGGGATAAATACTTTGGGCCGAGCGTAAGGCACACGCACAGCAGTCTCAGACACTCTCTCGCTCACATTCACTCACACAAACTCTCGCGCACACACACTGTTCACTCGCAGGCATGCTCTTTCAGTCGCCTCACACGCGCGCGCGCACTCACACACACACGCACTCATTCAAACACACGCACACTTTGAAGTCGCACGCGCTCTAACTTGCAAGGCGGCACAGACACGGACCAGCACAATATTGTGTCAAATTGAACGGGATTACCGCGGCTCGGGCCGCTAAGACTACACATCACAGATTCGAATAGAGCTAAACCAAAAGGACCCTGGCAGAACACAACAGTCGAGGAGACGTCGCTGTGACGTCCCAATTTCATCAAGTTTGAGTAGGTCGAAATGACGGGGCTCACTACTACGCAGGGCGTGATGCGGCAAAGCGGCAAAAGAGGTCCGGTCTTTCCGGCGGTAGACCACTGGGCTGCATCAAGGCTCTGCCCCAAGGATGCTCCAGCCACTCCACTTCTGTGTTAAGGAACCAACAGGCCCGCGCATAGCTCTCAAGGGTAAGCCCCATTTAATTTACATTTAAGCTAATTTTGAAAAAAAAAAAAGAAAAGTTTTTGTTGTTTGGTGTGCTGGCCCGTGGCAGCTCCTCCACCCACGCACGACGGCTCGCCGCGGTCCTCAAAATGAGAAGGCAGCTCGCAGCGAGGGCCGCAACGTGATTGGCTGGCGAGCCGTCTGCAAAGTACATGGTAACTGAAGCGTTAGGTAGCCGGACTTGCACCACGAGGGTTTGTCTCTGCGAGTAACTTTCTCAACTAAAATTATAACCTGACACTACTCTCACCGACAGAGGAACTGGGGACGTTTATTTTGTTTGGACACAAGGGCGTGCCAAAGAATCACAGTTTGGTACAGAAGCGTCTTCTGAAGGTGAAAATATCAGTTTTCTCCTAGTTTTGCGGACCCTAAAACATTTTTTTCTTAACAGTCAGTCACCCATACGATATATGTTCACAAAATAAAAACCAGCCATGTGAAGCACAAAGTACCACGTGAAAAGTAACAACTAAAGAAACAGTCCGAACATGAGCTGACGCCTCCTCTGCGAGCACCCTCAGCCCGTGCCGAGCCCCTTGCCCCTCCGAGCCGCCGTGCCGCCGAGGCCACGGGCTCACGCCCAGCCTGGTCGGCGGCACGGCGGTCAGAAATGCCCTGGACTTTGACATCGAATGATGCGATAGGAAAAACACTCCGCAAAAGGTAATAAAAAAAGAGGGAATTCTCCGTTACAAGTAAAGTACCACCGCGTTCATTCGAGATCAAACACAATATGTTAAGGCACACACTTACTGCTTGAACATACGGTAAAAATAACATGCTTTTGTTCAGACGTTACAAAATAATTTGCGATCAGCCAGGAATAATAATCATAACAATAAATACAACAATAATCATAATAATAATCATAATAACAATAATACAACAATTGCAGTGGCTGGCACCGCGCCCCCTGCACCGGCCGGCAAGAAGTGCTCACGGGCCGGGCGAGTGGCTTCGGTCATGGCAGTGGCTGTGGGCGGGAAGGCGGCAGGCGGCCGCTGGGCGGTTGCAGCGTAGCCGCCTCAAGGCTAGCTAGGCCTGGCTGGGCCTGGTGGAGCCATGGAGTCATGGGGCAGGGCCGGCCTGACAAAGGTTTACCCTGGGGATCCATTACACAATTCTCGAGACGGCATGATGGCGCGGGAGATCCCTGATATGGCATCGCGGTGCTTTACTGTAGTTGGACGGCGCGGCGTGGGAACCGGTGGTGCGACATGCACGGCCAAAATTAAATAACTTAAAGAAAGTGGCCAAACTGATGATGGGGATTGGAGATGAAAGCTGCTGCCTTGGATGCCGCCATGGATGGCTGCGGTGCTGCCGCCTAGCGGTCGGTTCGACAGGCGTTCGAGAGCGGCAGAGCGTGAGGCGTTGCAGAGCAAGCCACACGCTCCGCACGCCCCGCCTCGGACGGCGTGTCGGGTCATCCTTGGGGTCATCACAAGGCGTGTGCATACAGGGTGACGGCCGAACGCTGCTCTAAAAACTACATCTGACTGGAAGGTAATGAAGAGGTACTCTGTCGCACAGAGCGTGCGCCAAATGGACGGCTTTCTGTCTCACCCTGTATCCGCACGCGCACGGACACATATCTGTGGGCACTTTGAACATCTGTTAGGGGTCCGCTCCATACTCTCTTCGACGGTCTCGATATGCACCTATATTCGTAAACGCATTTTAAAAATGGCCATCTTAATTATATAATAGTTTATTTAGATCCTTATGCATTAATTTAAAAAAAAGTATTTGGTTGTGTTGCACGTTGGTTTCATTTAGAAGTCTGTAATAATTATAATCATAATAATACTACGCGGATTTGCCAACACCTTTCTTCGTTCTCTGAGGGGGTGGTGGTGTCGGGGCGCGGTGAGAGTCGCCTCCCACGGGCTGGCAGGGCGGCGGGGGGGACGGGGCTCTGAGAGGGCCCTCACCGTCGCACCCCCACCCCTCCCTCCCCTCTGGCGGGGCCGGGGCGGGGCCGGGGCGGGGCCCGCTCTAGGGCAGGGAGGGAAGAGAGCACCAAAGTTGAAATCCGTTGAGCTTGGTGGAGGCGGCGGCGTCTGTAGTGGCGTCACCAGAGGAACGTTGGAAGCACTTGAAGGTGGGTGACGCACCCCATGGTGGGCACGAGGGCACCCACCAGGCCGCCGCCCACACTGTGACAGACACAATCATCCATGCATTCTTTACCATCAAGAGAGTGAGCGCGAACTCAGTATGCAAGCCAAGTGTTCAGTCACGAGAGGAAAAGTTAGAATGAAGGCATGCTTACCCAGTAGTCAGACATCTGTTTCTATGCTTGTTGGGTATGTATTGTTGTGAGGCTGATGCAGTCGAGGGTTGGAAATGCAGGAATTGGGCCGTTTGATGGGCCCAACTAAAATACTTTCTTCTAATTCCATCATATCTGACGAACTCTCCGAAACTGAGCTCTTCTTCATATGTTGCCCTGCTGTAATAAGATACACAATATCCATTAGGAAAGAGTTATGATAAAGGGAAACAACTTACAACTTATCCGTTTGTTTTGCTTACCTAGTGTGCCCGGGAGATACGGACATGACGTCACATGATTGAAATTCTGACTCTGCATGTCCTCTTGATCTGTCTCTCGATGGTAAAAGTAATTGAAATTGGAGACTATAACAGGGACGGGAAGTGCGATAGTCAGGACACCGGCAATCGCACATAACGAACCCACGATTTTCCCCCATACTCCGACTGGCCTGTAAAAGACAAAACGCCATTTGTGAGCCAATATTCCAGTATTGACACGCATCCACCGTTTTTCAAAATATTCTTTGAGTAGGAGTTAGGTTTGAACCTATGAGGGCAATATTAAACTAAAGCCAAAATCAATTTTACAATATTTTTCAAAAAGTCAAAAGTTTTTAAATAAAACAAAAAATTTATGAAAAACAGTGTGGATGCGTCAGTATTCTTTTCACAACGTGTCCTTAAAATAAAGGTCACAATCGAAAATGTTAGATTAACTGGAAATATATTTGTATCTTTATGGACTGCAGCTCATGTCTGTTGCAAAAATTATTACATAGTAAGAATTTTGACTTGAAAAGTTGACTGGACTTATGAGCATACTGTTTACGACGAGTCCACAGAGTGACAATATTTCAAAGTAATATTTTGTAACACAGATCACTGACATTTTTCTTAAATAGATTAGGTTCTATGAACCTTATAAGGTACCATTAGTAAATATTAGTACTCAAAAAGCAAATCCAACACAGCTGCGTGTTTTAACAGTGCTTGCGGCACGGGCTAGGATCAGCGTTTATGTTTAGCGGTTCTAAGCAACTGCAAAGAGACTTATTTCTACGGCTTCATATAATATATAATTATAACTGGCATATAGAGGCAACAGTCATTTTTTCACGTTTATTTTAGCACTGAAATATCGGATACCTGGCGTTATTACGATCTATTCCTGTGCCGTAACAATCAAACTTAATTACTGAGCAACGTTGTTTCTTTTAATTCTAGAAATCTATTGTCAACACTCAGCTACATTTTCTAAATTTAAGATCAAATAATGGGTCTACGGAGTTGTGTAGGTTCTAAAAAGTTAGTAACAAATACTGCAAAAGATCCTCGAAGAGATATGCGCTGAACCTAGTCCGTTTTTGTAATCAATATTATTTAGCAGTCAATGCCAGCGTTAAGATGAAGGATAAAGCATGAGCAATCATTCGCAATTTGGAATGCAAAACCGAATACTAGTTCCTGGAAATTTAAAGGAGTGTGATCCACCGTGGACAAGTGCATTGCGTCTAATGACGGCAAACCGCAGTGGCAGCTCAATCCAGTGGAACCCGTTTGATTTAATGCTTTTGAATAAGCCGTTCAAACTGATATACGGCTTAGCTGCTTTGTATGATTGCTCTGGCTTAATCTTAGTCCATGGTGCGGCAGTGGTCAATAGGCCGGTTAATCAAGCCTCGCCTTTCCATGCCATTCCTAAAGATGACTATACCACGTGCTGCTGTTATTGCCTATTTTGCCTACAACCCAAACAGCGTGTAGAGCCAGCACAACAAAATTATGGTTCACATAGTGTCAATAATGCAAGATCTAAAACAACGCCATGAATACTCTGTTTGCTGTAACTGTGCATGAAAAGTTTGAGATCAGACAACATGCTTGCAAATCACTCTTGTGGGGGTAAAAAGAGGCTGTTTAAAACGTGCTTATAATTTGTAGTTCGAAAAGGCGCATGTCTATAATTTGGCACTGATTCGTGGCAATCATAAGTTTTAACAAAACAAAATGAAAATAAAGACTAAAATGTATAAACTTAAAGTAATATCTGGAAGTGTTTGTGTTGTACTATAGTGGATAAATTTTCGATCAATGACTTTTGTTTTGTCAGAAAAGCACTAATAATGTGTTTCAACGTTGTTAAATGGATGCATTTTCTCAAACAGTAATGGACGCTTCATGCTAAAAAGAAAACATCGAACAACACCATTCTGGAACGATAGCACCACGGCTCAAGCTGGTTTGCACCGATCATTCCTGTAACTTAAATGCCACTACCACAGATATCAAAAGGTGTTTATGGAAATATTTGCGTAAATGCAGGTGCCGGCAATTCTCATTGGTAGAAAAAAACGGTGGCTTGTACTGGCTGGAGTTCCAAATACACAGTGAGAGGAGGTTGCTGCAAAATGTGGATCAAAACCACAGAACAAACAATAATTGAGAAACGAACGGTCATGAAATTCCAAGCAACTTAAAACCGCTCCCTCTGTCTTGTCACGTTTCCATTCCTAACTTAAAATGTATTCCTGAAAAGTCAACTCTCTGCATTCAACTGCTTTCAATATTTGGGGCGCTAGACCTAGAAATATATGACTGTTTTTCAAAAGCCGCATGCATCCTGTAAGACGTGACCTAACAATAATGAAATCAAGAATTGTGTCCAGTATAGTTGTTTACTGAGCTTGGTTTCTGACTTTTATTATGATTTAAAACAATGGTATGAAAAAATGAATGAAAAAAAAAACGGTGCTTTAGGGCGCGTTGGAATATTATCCCTAATTGACAGTTTAAGTTCATATCTACAACTTAAGGTTGCCGTGTAGCCCCATAATACACCAGCAACACTGGCCTTTGCTTTAAACCTACACAAAAGTAAAACTGTTTTTATCGCAGTTAAATTGTTTTGTTCCATCTTTTAAGGAGACTTTAAAATTTTAACTAAAATTTGCGTGCCCTAAGGCAAGGTATCAAGGGTATCAAAGGTTGCCTCTCAATACTCTTAAGTAATGCAATGTTGGAGTCCGTGCTGTGGTTTTTCTAACAGGCAGAAATATTATTGTGGCACGAAACAACACCTACAAGGGACGGGCGCACTGGCTATATTTCTTGCAAAAAATAATACATAATGAGACAGCAGGAGAAAAGTATTCGTTGCACGCTACGCCTCACCCTCAAACATTTTTTTACTTTCTTTTTTTACAATTTCTGTAGGCTGAGAAGCCTTGCGCCAAACTTGCTGACTTAACCGCTTGAAGCCAAGACTGCCACTGCCTTTCCACCAGGTGCCGCAGCACACCCCTGCAAAGTTGCCTGGTTATTGCACAAAATTTGACTTTAAGATGCTTCAGAGGAACACGGTTTGTCGACTTTTGCCTGTCTACATAGTCATATGTCAATTTAATGCACAAACGGCCATATCAGACAGGCTGAGGTAGGCAGACCGCGTCTCACGGCAGCATCGTAGACAGTTGCTGCCTGCCCGAGCATCGCAGGGGTTTTTGTTAACTCAGGTTCCCGGACCAGCATTTTGGTCGTGATAAACTAGTGGAAAGGTAACGAAGTCCTTTTTTTAAAGCCAAATTTAAAAAAATATATTTTTAGATTAAAAAAAAGGGGTGCAAACTGCTGTGTCCAGAAACTTGCAGACCGGATACATCGCAAGAAAGGCATTAGCACAGAAAACAAATTGACAAAGTGATGCAACATCTAGACACAGGTTACAATATGTACAGCCCATTCAAAAACAGAAGCCGCTTGCTGCCTTTTACCAAGACAAGCACACAAATATATACGTTTTGTGTTAGCTTCTTAGTGTCATTTCTTAAACGCATAGAAATGGGATAAAATTATCATTAAATATACAAATAGACACACAAAAAAAACAAGCATTTTTGGTCCATCCTTCGGACGGCTGCAAACAGTGCAAATTTTTTATGTTCAAGAGCAGAACGTCAGGTAAGTTATTTTTACGCAAGACACCCCTTGGATGGAATCATCCGGTGATTTCTGGTTTCAAAGTTACCACAAAACGTAATTTATGAGAATCGATTCTGAGAGATTTCCACCACTGGTGAACATGAATGCATGTCTTAACGATACGTAACTTTTTACTCAGTAAATGAAGGTACCATTCCTTTAAGGCGAAAACGTTGGTTCCTTTAGCCGCGGAATCACAAATTACGTTTGAAAATACGTTACAATCGATTCAAAATTTTTATTCCCGACACTTTTTTGGATTTGCGGTGCAAGGCAACAAACCTCAAACAAAACAAGATCCTTGTCACCGAGGAAAGGTTATCCGGGAATGAATAGATAGAGTTGCAGATGATAAGCAAAAAGATCACCTTTTCAAGAGTGCGCTCAGGACTTTCCATTAAAGCTATCCAAACTGCAGTAAAAACAATCATTTTGGATTGTTTGAAGTAAAAGAAAAGTATTTTTGTCCAATTGAAAATTCTCTTATTGACAGCGTAATGTCTGCTTTTAAAAGTATAGGAATAATCCCTTCTGATTTATAATAATCCCTTTTTTGAATTCCTACACACACTCTTGAAAACAGCGTTGAGCGCTGGCCCCGCGTCCTGGTCGGCTGGCCCCATGCACAGATCACACACAGTTGGCAAGATAGATTTAGGCGGACAGAGAGGCACCAGGGTGGAGTCTGCAGCACCCGTCGAGTGACGAGTTTCGTGGGAACCCGGTTCAGCACCAACGGCTTCACAAAACGAACGTGTAATTTTTAATCTCCGTGTATTTGTGGTGAGGGACATACCAAGATGTTAAATGGTAGAGGGGAGAAATCGGGAATAATGTCAGCAGGACACACGCTCAAATGCAGGAAGGAAAACGAAGATCTCGTTATGGTGGCAGGAAAGTGTTGGTAGGATCTGAACGATAGGAACAAACACGTGAGAGGCACAATTAAAGCATTAAATGGAATAAAGAGCAGCCTACACCCATTCGGTCCAGGTTCTGATGGTGTACGCTGCAATATCGCGGTTTAATGTGTTTGTTGGTTTGTATTTTGTTGTGAGCACATTTGCGAAGATAACTTATGCGTAACAAGGAAGCATACCAAGACCTAAAGAAACATAACGTGCACTACCGCATGCAGCCAAATTGGTTAAGAAAAGCTTTCTACACATAAATTTCCCCAACTTTGATACCGCCTTTAAGCAAAACTAGAAAATGCCAGTGAATGAAAAAGTGACAGAAAATTCTTTGTTCCTTATTAACTTTACACAACTAATATTTCTTAGAAAAAATGCGGGATATGTCATTTTGCTGGCGTGGAGCCCACATAACAACTTTACCATTGATAGTTTTTTGTATTGAATTATTAGGTAACGGTGAAACAAGAATGCAAATCTTGTCAGAGCAATGACAAGTTTTAATTGTTTAATAGAGACTTTGAATAGTCTACGAAGAGTACTAGTTGGGGCTCGTAGTTTGTTTCTGTTAAGTAAATAATGAAACACTCAGTTAATTAACCCGTAAGGATACTTTGTCTACAAGTTGCGTCCTAACATCCCCATAGACTGGACGAGTCGTATCCCTCCGCAGATAGTCCCAGGACAAGGCTCCCATATGATAGCATGGAGAAGCACGCTGACAGCATAAAATACAGAATTCTTAGCAATTAAATGTTTTGAAATGGAAAGAACAGCTGTTTTAAATACGATTCAGCTCGATAAAACAAAAATTGTATTGCCTACTTCTATAATAATGTGATATAAAGACGGCCGACGAGCTATCCTCACGGTGAATTTCTCATACCCCGTAGCCGGGCCGCGCGCCAAAGCAGGCCATTCTGCTAGCATTCTGTTTTCTTTGTACACTTGAAAGTAAACTGTGCTTTGCATTTGGATGAAATCACAGATATAACCAATCTAATTTTAGGTTGAAAATGTTTTCTGGCGATTCAAGACTGTTTGTGGGAAGAAAAAGACTACCACAGAACCCAGCAGACAGGGCCATCATATCAACAACAAACCGAGGGTATGAGGAATTCACCGTAAGCTTTTAGCTCCGTCTGCAGGTTTTACGAAAATCCTTTCCTAAACAGTATTAAGACGCCAAAACTCGTCCAGAGTCGTTAAAAAATACCGCCATCACAAAAATGCACTTGCATTGCTTAAGAAATGTCTAATAAGTTTACAATGGGCACTCCGAAAATCAGTCCCATAAGATTAACATGGTAACATAGTCCCTCTGGTCCTGGCGGATGAACACAACCCCAGACCTCACTCGTCCGGCCTATTGATTCGCAATCTCCCTTACACATATCCTTTCTAAAAAAAGGTGCGATTCATCGAATCAGGGGTATTTATGTGCAACTTGCTTTATTATTGGGACTAAATCTAAAAAATGGACACTTTGTTTTCTTTTCTTTTTAATCTATAGTACTCTGCTCACTCGCTGACTTTTAAAGACTTTTTTATCATAAAATTTTTGACAATATTTGGTGTAATGTCATACACCTTGACAAATTTACTTTCATTTAGTGGGTCTTTTGAATTACGATAAAACCCACTGGCATGAATAAATGTAGCGTCAATCAAAAATTGAGCTGTAACCAGATTTTATACAATCGGCCGATGAACAATATAAGTGGCCAAGAAAGCATGCTAAACACGAACATCAACAGAAAAGTACCACAGACAATCGGCCAACTCTATACTCAAACCATATCTCAAAAATATAGAAAGGGTTTTAAAAGAGAAAAGCGACGAAGGAAGAAGAAAGGATTCAAAGTTTAGGGTAAAGGAGCAGACAAGATAGATGATAAACATTGATACGATAATAACACCGAAGATAAAGTGTACGTGAAGACCATTCATTGCACCCTAAGAAAATCAACTACCTGCCTACACAAGCTGTTATTGGACACTCTGAAACGTATCTTCACACATCCCTTCCCTTATTAAACTTTAACACCATAACACGTAACGCAGTTTTTTGATCAGCAAGCTCAAGTTGACTTCTAAAAGGTGCAATACAGTCGCCAGCCTTCGCACGGGGTAGCAGCTCATCTGGGAGTGAAAGGAATTCCGTTCGTCTGGCTGGCGCTTTGAAAGTCGCCATGGAGGTGTTATTGTGTTGCCACTGTGCCACAGATTCTTTTTTTATTATTCTTTTTGCGATTACCAAAAACCTCACTATAGAGGGCATGCACGCTAAGGCCCATATTGGATCAGAAACTTGGTGTTTATAAGGTAAATCCTTTTCGGCACCCGCTACTGCCTTCTAGATAATACATCTACACAATACTGTAAATTTACCAACCCAAACAAAGAATTTTCTTTAAATGAAATGAAGGTGAACAAATAAATAAAATAAACTGAAATTTTAGTATGATGATCACGGGAGGGTGATAGATGGTATACAATAGAAAAATTAACGCTCTCTAGTCATTAATGTTTGTTACATGGTACTGCACACTACAGGTGATATATGTAGCTTACAAAAGGTCTGTTAGTAACCAAACTCAAAACATGGCTGTTAAAATAAAAATAACGTGGAGTAATATGATACGGATGATAAACGGTAAGCTTGTAAGTAAAACCTAATGTTAGTAACTGCACTTGCTGATGGCATGAAAGAAAGAGTGGTTTAGATAGAGAAACAATCATACGTCATATCTCCATAGCCCACGGTAGTCATGGTGACTACGGCCCACCAAAACGCGTCGGGGATGGATTTGAAGAAAGAGTTCTCGGAGCCAGCCTCCGCGAAGTATACGGCACTCGAAAACAGCACCACACCTGTCGAAATACAGCAACAATCGTGTCGGACACAGCAAGAGAAGATAGGACGGAGGCGGGCGGGCCGGGCACTGTGGAGGGAAGGGGGCGGGCCGGGAAGGAAGGCGAGACAGACAGAGAGAGACGCGCCGAGCGTTTGGAACCGCTAAGGGAACGGGGAGGAGGTTTTACCTCATGTCGCCATATCCCACTGTAGTCATGGTAACGACGGCCCACCAGAAGGCGTCCGGGATGGACTTGAAGAAAGACATCTCCGAGCCGGCCTCGGCGAAGTACACGGCACTTGAGAATAGGATGACACCTGGAACAGGCAGCTTAATGGGCGAGGGGCAGGATGGGGGTGTAGCGCCCAGAGGGGGCCCAGAGGGGGCGGGGAGGGAAGGGTAGACCTCGAGGCCTCAGGGGGCTAAGGGATGATCGGGCTCGCGGGAGCCTACAAACTACGTCTACATCTACACCAGACGAGAGCAAACTCCGCACTGCTTCAAACAATTAAAAGTTGAAAAAAAAAAAACAGATAAAAGAAAGCATGTTTGAAGTTTCAGACAATTTATAAAATATTGCTGTTACATTTATAATCTTATGACGGGAAGCTCGCCGAAGTTCACTCTCTCTGTTTGTGTTCTTATGAGTACTGAAATGATGTAACGGTGAGTCTAAATACTTTTACAATGACTCTGACTTAAAAGTTTACAAGCAATATTTTTCCAATAAAAATAATTATTTCATCTATTGATTTGCTGCATTTTAGTACCTTTAATCACAAAGTTAGAATTTTTAAAATTAAAACCGAATTCCTTTTTTTTAAAGTGTGTCGTGACGTTTGTGCTTCAATACGTACCGATTGGCGATTTGAGTTAAATGAATCATCCGAGGAACTACATGCAATCGCCCGGTGAAAATTGCAATATGATCGACCAACCAGTAAAAAACATTGCGGCAAATTGAGCCCCCACCCCCACTCACCAAGAAAAAACATTTTAAAAAATCATTTCATTTCGTAGTGGTTTGATTCAGGGAGTGTACCAGTTTTTTGCAGGGTGGGTTAGGCCTGCTTACAGGTGGTGTCCCCCGGCCGGGCCATCCAGCCCCTTGTCCCTCCGTATTCTCCGCAGAATGTCAACAGCTATCGATTACGGCAACACGTGTGTCTATAGGTCCAGAAGGGGCCTGACCGACCAATAGGCTTTTAGCTGGTCCTTTTAGCCGGGCCCACCGGCGGAGGGCCTTCGAGTGATGCTGATTGGGCTGAGCGGGTAAACACTGCCCTTGAAACAAAAGGAAGCGACTGCCCCATTCCCACCGATTGCTATTTTTGCCAGAAGGCATTGCTGTCGCCTTGCTCGTTGAAACATCCGGCAGTGTTTGTAAACAGGCTTTACTTTGCGCTTTGAGATTGATGTTCTTCGGACTGCCCCAAAACGCCGCTGCTTTCATCCGCACGAGTCGCGAAAAGGACCAACATCTTGTTTCTTTCTAGGTGACAGCAGAAATGCATGCGATAGACGCGCAGAAAGGCGCCCCCCTCCCCCGCTATAAAAGAGACAGAGACAACAATCAGCAAACGCGAGCGAACGCCAGCATGTCACATCTGGCGAGCGAGATGCTTTTCCCGATATTTGATACTGTTTGTCCAGAACTGCAGCCCACTCGAATGTTTGATGCAAACTGGACTACAATGCTACCTATACTATCTTTGGTACTACCATATTGTACTGCGTTAGTACTAACTTGGTACTACCTCTGATACTATCTTAGGTAACTACCTCTAGTAAGACTACCGATAAGCCTTTGTACACCTGACTACCCTACTCTGCAAAGAATCTGTCGCGTCGAGTAACGAACACTCAACACTAATTTCAATTTTTTTTTTCGGAAACATTTTCTTTTTTTGTGAATCTCAGCAATCGGCACCTGGGCTGTGACTTGGCAACTCACTCCGTGCAAACGCCGCGTCTTGAGAACTCCACACAGCTCCTTGTAAATGGACCGCGCGACCTATGTCACTGCGTGGCACGGCGTGGCACGGCATGGCAATGCGTGGCGGACCGATGCAGCACTGCCGATGGGGCCCGGAAGGGGTGGGGGTGGGGGTAGCTATTAGCGTGTCGGTCGTTGACAAGCATCCGCAGCGCAAGGAACGGCACATCCAGAGCGCTAGTCTGCTATAGAGGGGTGGGGCCGGGCCCGGCCGGGCGGGGCGCGGCGCGGCGCACAGGAAGCGAAGCGGACGATCGTTACACCCCCACCCCCCACCCCGTACCTTTACCCCCTCCCCTTACAGCGCCGCAACGAAGGCAGCGAGAGAAAGGAAGCGCTTCAGAGGTCTGGAAAGGGGAGGGGGCAGCGACAGTTGGACCTTCTTGAACAGCGAATGCGGCGCGCGAGCTGCTGCTTGGATGCACCACTGTGTCGCCTGAGAAGTGCGTGACGGCGAAGCGACTGAGCCTTTTAATGAACTGCCGAGGCCTTGTCGGCCTTGGGGGACCGGGGAATGGAGGGGGGGGGAGAATAACGGGCTGCGCCACATTTTGGAAGTGGCGGAGCAGAGTTTTCTGTTTTATTTTATTTTTTAGGAGGCGTGTATTGTCGCGCGGGGTCGCCACGCCCGTTGATATGCTAAGGGGTGGGGGTGCGTTAAGCCCTTCTAACCCTCCCTTTTATACACCACTGCATTTTGGAACCTAACTGAACGTGGCCGAGGCAGGCCGCGGCTAGAACCCCGGACACGACATGACAAAAAGAAAACAACGAAAACAAAACCCAACATCTTGAAATTGGCGAATTAGTCAGGGGGTGATTTGCCCTCGTCTCCAAATGGTTGGTCGATCATTTTGAATATGTCATACCTTTTTCTGCTCGGTGGGGGAATAAGAGGACGCGGGAGTCGAAGAAGTGTCCCCACCCTACACGCTTTGCCTCCCCTGGGAGTGAGAGTGTTGGCCGACGCGCTCAAGGCGTTTGCAGCTCTCCCTCTGTACTTGATCTGCAAACAGTGCAGACGCCCTGTGGCTCCTCTGGACTCGGCCTGTGCCGCCTCTATGGAAAAGCCACAGGCATCACATTCTAGTGGGTCACCATAGCCCCCATTTATGATTGGAGAAGGACACCCGATGGGCACCATATATTATATAAAACAACTTGTCCCCTTAAAAGATGATGTGACGCCTATGTAATCGGCGAGAGAAGGGATAAATGCTGCGGTCGGTATACATTACCCGTGGAGCCGTTGAGCAGAGATCCCGTCGCACTTTCCATTTCGATGCACTTACACTAGCACTTACACGTCGAGGGAGCACACACACGCACACAAAAACTTGGATATTCAGAGCACTTTCTTTTTTTTTCACTTTTTAGAGATAAGAACCTTATCTCATCACACTCACCTATAAACAAGAAAAATATGAGCAATCCAAGTTCCCTCATCGAGGCTTTCAGTGTTCTCCCTAATATCTGGAGTCCTTTCGAGTGGCGGGAGAGCTTGAATATTCGGAAGACCCGCACTAGCCTGATGACCCGTAAAATGGCAAGGCTCATGGCCTGGTTGGTGCTCTTGTCCTGCGGGCTGACGGGGGCCCGCGGTGCCTGCACAGTGTCCTCCTCCTCGGCCACCACCGTGGCCAACGTGATGAAGTACGGAATGATGGCGATAATATCGATGATGTTCATGACGTCCCGGAAGAAGTTTAACTTATTCGGACACGCTAAAAAGCGCACCCACAGTTCAAACGTAAACCAAACTATACATATCGTCTCTATTAAAAAGAAGGGGTCTGTGATGTCGGGCACTTCGTCCTCTTCGATCTTGGTGCCGTTGGTGGTGGTGTTGAAGACGCGGTAGTGCTTGAACTCGGGCAGCGTCTCCAGACAGAAGATGACGATAGACAGGAGGATCACTACCACGGAGATGATGGCCACCACCCTGGCCGCCTGCGAGCTCTCCGGGTACTCGAACAGCAGCCACACTTTGCGTTGGAACTCGTGGTCCGGGAGCGGCTTCTCTTCCTCCTTGATGAATCCTTCATCCTCCCTGCAACAGCAAAGCAACTCCGGTTAATCCAGTTATATCTAAAAAAACATCCGCTGATTCCAATGCCAGAGATTTGTTTCGTGATTCTTAACAGCTCCAGCCCAGAATCAAGATATATCTTTTGTATGTGGGTGTATTTCTCACGGTGTCACAAAAAAAGCTGACGACCCGAGGGGAAACACACAAAAAAAAAAACGAAATGGCGATGGCGCACTTGTCAACGTGTGACTGAGAACGAATCGTTTCTGAGCCGCATTTGCGGTTGAAAGAAGCTTGATCTAGGACGAATCGGACTCGGACCCCGCTCTGAATACTAATTCCCCGCGCCCTGCTCTCTCTCTCTCTCTCTCTCTCTCTCTCTCTCTCTCTCTCTCTCTCCCTCTCTCTCTCTCTCTCTCTCTCTCTCTCCCCCCTCCAACCCTCCCTCCCCAGGGATCGCTCCGTGCCTCGGAATAATGCGGTCTAGAGGCCGGCGGCAGGCTGATTCCGAGAGAGGCGTGTCCCATCGGCCTGTCTCTCTCGCACCCCAAAGGGACGCCCCCTAGAGCGAGAGAGGGAGAGAGAGAGAGAGAGGCACGCCCCGCTCGGAATCGGACTGCTGGCTGGCGAATCCGGCCGGCTTCGTTACTTCGTTACTCCGCGTGAGGGCCTCGCCAGGCTCGCCAACCTCGCCATCACCATATCCCCTTTCTTTTCTCTTAATTGCGACTTGGCTGGACGTGGCCGCGCGTCGCGCCGTCTCGTTCCGGTCCTGGCTTCCCGGAGGCGTGGCGGGGCGTGGCGGGGCGTGGCGGGGCGTGGCGGGGCGTGGCGGGGCGTGGCGGGGCGTGGCGGGGGCGTGGCGGGGCGTGGCGGGGCGTGGCGGGGCGTGGCGGGGGCGTCACCGGCAAGAACAAGCATCCGTGTGTTTAATGCGCATTGTCCGGGCTGTAGTGGCGGGCCTGGGGCTGGCCTGGGACTGAAGCCACGCTGTTGCTCGCCCTTTGCTGGACGCTATTCAGACTTACACCCCAAGGGCCGCCCAGGGCCGCCCAGGGCTCGGCTCGGCGGCCCCGAGCATCAGGATGGTCGGAGCGAGGGCGAGGGCCTGGAGGGGGAATGTCAGCAGAGACCTAACTGATGCGGCATAACAGTGGGGAGGTTTCGGCTTTCCGGGGACCAACTTGGCAAACATTCCCCCGTCTCCGACCCGTCTCCCTCTCGCTGGCCGAGCACATCTTTTGCAAACAATCTGATCAGGCGGGACCCAAGTCACGTAGATCCGTCTCATCTTTTCGGTGTATTTTTTGATATCCGCGAGCACGGCGACGACGGCCGGGGACAGCCTCCCCTTCACACACACACGCACGCACACACGGCAGCGTGCCTTGCCGGCTTGCCCATGAGGGCTTGCTGGGCCAGCTCGGGGCCCCGGCTGGTACGCGCGGAGGTGGGGGTGGGGGGCGCCTGGCCCAAGCCAGCCCAAGCCTGGCCAGCGGGGCGAGGCCGCGGTGGGGGCCGGGGCCCCGCTGGGTCGAACGTAACCATGGTGACTGAGACTGCGAGAACAGCTGTGACGTCAGTGCATCATGCGGCCCATGGCCTGCCCATGGCCTGCCCATGGCTCCCCGACAAATTGCCCTGCATTCCGGCATGGTCTCGGCGCGGTGCACTCTGTGCTGGCGGCCCGCGTGGCCCGGCGGCGCGGCCGGCCTGGCTGGAGCCATGCTGGAGCGGAGCTGGCCGCGCTGGAGGCTGCAGCGCCGGGCTGCAGGCGCTGGAGACCGGCCGATGCGGGCCGACGTCACCGGCCACCCCTCACCCCACCCTGGCCAACCTGCCAGGCTGCCCAGGTCGGCCATTCATGATAAGGCCCTCCTTGGCCGGCGACATGGAAGTTGAAACGGCCCCCCTCCCGACGCCCCGCGCGGCATCCCTTCCGCGGCCCCTCCCTGCCCCCTCTCCCCTCCCCGCCCCTCCCTCTCGCGCGCCGCGGGCTAAAAATACCTTCCCGCACAACATTGACCCACAAACGGCAGATACTTCCATCTGCCTGATGAAAGGCATGGCCGCGAAGGCACGGCCGCGACGGCGCGGCGGGGGGCCGCGGCCCGGGACCCCCAGCCTGCTCGCCGGTCCCCGCCCTGGACAAGGTCTTGGACAAGGTCGGTCCTGGACAAGGCCCTGAACAAGGTCCTGGACAAGGTCCCGGACATCATGAGCGACAACGTCGACGGCTTGCCGCGTCCAGCCATGGCCGGCACTGCGGTACAGGCCGGCCCAGCCCCTCCCTGGCTCGCGTCCCGAACGCCCAGAAAGAATAGTGCGGTGGTCGCGGCCGCACCGGACCGTGCCGTGCTTCGCCGTGCCGTGCCGTGCCATGCCGCCGTGCCGCTGCGTCATAACTGTGACATTATCACGCCCACCGCGGACCCAAGGGCCCTGCGCCGGTTGGCCGGTGGGTCTCTGGAGGGCCGCGGGGGAATCTCGAGCTGTGACGCGCCTGCAGCGGCCGCCCCGCCCTGCGCCGCCCCGCCCTGTGCCGCCCCGCCCTGCGCCGCCCCGCCCTGCGCCGCCCCGCCCTGCGCCGCCCCGCCCTGCGCCGCCCCGCCCTGCGCCGCCCCGCCCCGCCCCGCCCTGCGCGGTCCCCAATCGTCCCCGCGTCTGCCCGCGCGGTGCCGCGGTGCGCGCCCCGCCAGCGCCTCACCCCGCCTAGAGGCCCCATCGTTAACTTTGCGATAATGCAGGCGGATGATGTGTGAGCAGTGCCGGCAGTGCCCCCTTCTCGTTTGGCGGCGGGGAGGGGCAGGTCAAAACTGTGCCCCCTGCAGCGCCAGCAGTACCGCCCCATCCCCCTACCCCCTCTCTATCCCGCGGCCCCCCACGGGGTCCCGTGGAGGAGGTAGGGGAAGGGCAGGACTAGCCGGTACACGGCGCGCGGCGGGCTGTGGCTCGCACTGGAGTAGCGTGCTCCTTGGAGCCGCAGCCCCCCTCCCCCTCGCGCCCCCTCCCCCACCCCCGCCGCCCGCACGCCGTTCGAGGGCGGTCTCCAGGCCGATCAATACGCAGGGAGGGGGCTGCTGCTGGAACTGTATCCTGTGCGGACACTAGGTCACTGGCGGCTGGGCTGGGCTCGGCTGGGTCTGCGGTACCGGCGCCGCACCACGCCGCACCACGCCGGCCCGCCCCTCCTCCCCCTCCCTTCCCGGCGTGCCCCCTCGCCCTGCGAGAGGGGGGCCGAGGGGGCCGGGCCCTGGCCGGGCCGTGGGAACCGCTGCGGCACACGGCGGGGCGGGGCGGGGCGGGGCGGGGAAAGCGTTATCACACATTGAGCCGCTCCGATTCCCCGATTCCAGGTTCGGCTCATTTGCTCAAGACGGCCGGCCAGACGCCCCCCCCCCACATTTCCGCATCTGCTGGACGCCTACACGTATCTTGGGCTGCCCAGGAGCGCCACGGAGGGGCAGCTAGAGAGAACCTTGGAAAGAACGAAGAAGAATGCAGCGCGATGACCGCCAAAACCGAAACTCAGCCAAGTGCCGGTACCAACTTCATGAGCGTCATCGAGGCACGGTCCTATCCACGATCAAAATTCGCGCACCTCTGAAAGCTGAAAACATCTCCTAACAGTCTGTAGAATTCAAACGAGGGGTCGGCAACTCATATATTGCTTCGTAGGCGGTGGCTATACTATATATTACTTTGTATTACTTTATATTACACATATATTACCTATATTACTGGTAATATACGTATACTCCCTCGTACACGGCCAAGGGAAGTTGCCGACCCCTCAAATTCAAACCGTTTATGAGTCAGTTTTCAGAATTTCAGCTTTCAGAGGTGCGCGAATTTCGATCAGGATTTCAGACATGTTTCTGACATTCTGACAAGATTTACACGAGTGGAATCGGGGCTCGGCCGAATCGTTCTGCAACTCATCGCGGCCTCCCTTCCGCGGCCGGACGAACGGCGGGCCGGCCGGACGGCGCATTAGCGTGTTTACAAGTCGTCACTTCGTAAAGACAGCCGAGAAATATGGCACGTCGATCACGCGGTAAACACCGGCCGGCCACATCCTGCAGGGCACTGCAGGGCATGCCCCGCGAAGGGCGCGCCTGCCACGCCAAAAATAAAATGCAAGTCCTTGTTCCGCCAATGAGCGATACGCACCGGAATTTGTTGGTGGCCAGGTCTCCCAGCTCGTAGAACTTGATCTCCTCCGAGAAGACGTCCAGCGGCACGTTGACGGGCCTCCGCAGCCGCCCCCCGCTCTGGTAGTAATACAGGATGGCGTCGAAGCTGGGCCGGTTGCGGTCGAAGAAGTACTCGTTCCTCAGCGGGTCGAAGTAGCGGATGCGCCGTGAGGGGTCCCCCAGCAGCGTGTCCGGGAACTGGTTTAACGTCCGCAGCTGCGTCTCGAACCTCAGCCCGCTCACCTGCAACACGAGCACGCCGTCAGACAGGTGGCAAATGGGGAAGCCAAAGCAGCGCCAGCAGCGCTAAAAGGCGGTAGTGCTGAATCCTGTTCCTGTTGCCCTCCTACCCCCTCCAACGAAATGTCAGCACTGGTGCCGCATTTTTTTTTTGAAGTTGCGGTCTGCTCGAGGGTGTGCTACGACGTACGGTGCTCGTTTTTTTGTGGCCCACGGTTCCTTGTTGGAGTTTTTGTTTCTTTGCGTATCGTTTAGTTCTATCAAAGTAGCTGGTCGAATAAACCTCTCGGTTATCAAGTAACGAGTTAGTTCGACGAGTAACTTATCTTTCTTCATTATTTTTTCGCGCGCACACAGCACCGCACGCGGCGGCGTGCGCGTGAAACTTGCCGGAGGGTCAAAGTTTCCGTCGGGAGGGTCGAGCAGCCCGGGTGCCAAAACTCGCCTCTCTTTTTGTTCCAAGCAGCTACAAGCTCACAAGTACACATGGGCCGAAACGTAACCGAACGGTCGCACACCCCTAACTCAAGGGCATCAAACTCCATTGTATTTTTTTTGGTAAACACTCCACTTTACAAAGGGAGCATGACGCCAGCGAGAGCAATGCACCTTGCCTGGCGTGCGCGGTCACCGCTCGGGGCTGCCCCGCCGCACCGCGCCCCACCCCGCCCCGCCCTGCCCCGCCCCACCCCACCCCACCCCGCCCCACCCCGCCCCACCCCGCCCCACCCCGCCCCGCCCCGCCGCAAGGCCGTCGTAGCGAAAGGAACGCCCCTTCCCTCCCCACCCCCCCGGCCCAGCCGATAATAAGGGGGGACTTTAAATCGCTATTAGGACGTGACCAAGGGCCTCGGCCAGATGGCGGGAGGAAACGGGGCGGAAAAGCGAAAAGAAAGTCGACAAAAATAGACATTAGAGAGAGAGGCGCAATGATTTGCAGGTGTTGAAAGTGCGGGGCCGCCGCACGCCAATTACGGGCTGCTCAAACAAGGCCGAGTGAAAGGACGGCGCGCTGCACGCCGCCGTGGAGGCCGTGGCGGAAGCCGTGGCGGAGGCCGTGGCGGGGCCATAGAGGCCGTGGTGCAGCGCCATTCATAAATGATGGCCGGCCGTTGAAAAGGCTCGGCCCGCCGCTCCACGGCCATCAAGGGCCCCATCCTGGCGTCGTGGCCGCGTGGCCGCCGACACACTCTGTCGATGCGCCAGCCGCAAAAAAAGGAAAAATAATTACTACGCCATGCTGCCGTTGCTGCGGGGGGAGCGCGATGGAGAGGGCAAGGCAAGGCGTTTTCCCTTGTTTTTGTTTTGAAAGCGAAACGGAACAGCGGTTAGGTAAATGGGATCGATTCTCGCGCGCGGCGATGCCCTGCCCGCCCCTGCCCGGCCACGCCGTCTGCTTAAACGTGGTGACTGGTATAAGTGAGTGCGGTGGCCTGGTCGGCCTGGTCGGCCTGGTCGGCCGGCGTGGCGCGGCGCGGCGTGGCGTGCCGGGCACCAACAGGCCGAGCGGCTTTCGTGGCAGAAAGTCATAATGATTGCAAGGGCCCCTTGACAATGATAAAGAGCGAAAGGACTGAGCGGGCAGGGCGGGCAAGGCGGCCAGAAGCACGAGAAGGAGGGAGAAAAGGCAACGTGGCCGTGGTGCCGTGGTGGTGCTGGGTCGCGGGGCTGGTCGCGACGTCGGCGTCAGCCAGCCGGCCAGGTCCCCGACTGTTTACACGGCCGTCAAACTCCGCCGCGCGGATAAGTCACTTTCATCCCGGAGGCCGCGGAGCCGCGAAGGACGGCGACGGCGTGCACGGAAAGGGAAACTCCCCGCCAAAGAGTAGAAAGCAGGAACGGGGCGCGGTGGCGGCCCGCGCGAAACGAGCCCGCACTTCCAGCGACGGGGAAGAAATGGATGTGCTGAAGGAACACAGATAATTTGCCAGGTCGGGGCTGGAGGGGTGCCGCCCGCCTCGCCGCCCGCCTCGCCGCCCCGACCGGTGCTGGTGCCAGGAACCTAATAACTGGAAAATGTCCCGGCCGGCGGCAGGCGTTTCGTCGCTCTGTCTCTCTCGCACCCGTGGGGGACACTCCATGAGGGCGAGAGAGACGGAGCGACGAAAGCTCCGTTCGGAATGAGCCTGGTGGCCTGGTGGCCTTCCTCCCGCGGCCCGACTTGTCGACAGGGCGGTGGGCGGTCGGCCTGGACGTTGGGGCTGGCCATTGGGTCGCAGCCCCGCGACGTTGCCGCCGTGGCCGCGCACCGCCACTAGGGCCAGCAGGGCCAGCAGGGCCAGCAGGTGGCGGGGCGCGGCACGCGGCACCGATCGCCCGGATAACCCTCAAGCAAAGCGCGCATGGGGTCGAAATGAAAACGACCCCCACCCCCTCCCCACCACCGCGTCACTTTCTCGCATTGCCAACGATACTCACGTTGATGACGACACGCTCACAGTAGTCGTGGTCGTGTGGGATGGGCTCGAAGTGTGTTACGCCCGTCAGCTGGCCGTGAGCGGTGGGGCCATCCTCGTCCTGGCTGCTGAGCTTGGGCAGCGACCTGGAAGCAATCGGCGGCGGTCACAACAAGGAAGACGAGCAGAGGGTGGACGCGGCAAGGACGCTGGCAGCGCCACGGCCTCGGCCACGGCGCGGCGGCCAGGCTGTTCGCTCCGCCTCGCTTTGGGCGTCGGCGCGGCGCCGTGGCTCGGCCGTGGCGCTCCTAGGTCCGCAAAGGCGGGGTGCACTACTTCCAGGAGCGCGACCGCCAAGAACGCGCCGGCCCGGCCGGTGCGATCGCTGCGGGCCAGGCGGCCGGCGGTCCGTGGCGGTTATCACTCCGAACGCGCACTGATTGAACCTCACAAGGTGTTGTGTTGGCATCACGATTCTTTTGAAGGTTCAATCAATGCGCGATTTGAGGCACACGTAGTCCTCATGACACGGTCTCGATGTCGGACGGACCGTCTAGCACTACCGATGGATAACGCCTCTCAAACGAGGAGTCTCGGTGGGATGATAACACAGATTATACGCCCTTACAGGGACCAGCGCGCCCTTCTCTCATGCAGGACCCTGGAGCCCGAAGCGTGTCCTGGTGGCTCGGAGTGGGTCGGGCTGGAGAGCGCCCTCGACAAGGAGCCGCGGCACTGCCTACCGTCCATTACCATTACCATTACGGGCTAGACCACATATGATCTTATGCCATTTCGGGCCCGACACATGCCCGCCTGCACTGCAAAACGAGACATGGCCGTCCTTACTAAGGTGACACTTTATCCCGGCGGAGAAGAACCACAAGCGGCTACGACTCCCCGAGGGGGAAATCACTCGCGTAATAGTCGGGTCATCGATCCCTATTATTACGCGTAATAGTAATAGTGTAATAACCAAATTTTTGAAAAAAAAAATGCCCATTTAAGGTACGATTTTAGCCTAAATCTGGACATTTTCGAGCGTAATAATCCTTCTGTAATAGCGTAATAGAACGTAATAGGGAGTAGTCGGGTCACAGTTTTTAAGAGTGATTTCCCCCTCGCGACTCCCACTCGCAGTATGGCCAGTCAGGGGCGCTCTCCAGCCCGATCCACGCCGAGCCCCCAGGACACGCTGGAGAGCGCCCGGACGGTAGGCAGTGGAGACACGAAATGGCATACGATCATGTGTGGTCTAGCCCTTAATGGTAATGGTAATGGACGGTAGGCAGTGCCGCGGCTCCTCGACGCGGGTGCGCTCCTGTTGCCTACTCGCCGGGCGCTCTCCAGCGGGACGAGGCAGGGCGGCGGCGAGGCTGTCGCGGAGCGAGGGGCCGGACCCTTGAATGGCGCCCCGCCCCGCCCCGCCCCGCCCCGCCCCGCCGCGATCCCCACTCGAGACGCTGCATGTGGCGCACCGTTTGTCAAAGTGTTAGCATAAGCTCCCCTGCGTGATGGCCCAATACGTAACAGGTGGCGTGGCGGCGGCGACGCGGCGATGCGGCGACACGCAGGGGCTGCGCGACACACCCCTCAAACGCGATACGTGTGTGTGTGTGTGTGCGTGTGGCGCCAAGTGTGAGTATGTGTGTCTGATGGCCGTGCGGAATGCCTTAGCAAGAGATAGAAAGGCACGGGGGAGGGGGCGGGGGACGGCGGCGCGGGGCGACAGGGTTGCGACGCGACCCGTCACAGCGCGGCACGGCACGGCGCGGCACGGCGCGGCGCGCGGGCACCGCTCTAAAATAAACCAACCGTCCCGCGAGGCTTCGCCGGCGTGCCACGGCGTGCCACGGCGTGCCGCGGTGACTGAGGCGTCACCTGCATGTCCGACTGCACTGTGTCCTCACGGGATGACCTCCCCCGAGGCCGTGGCCGCGTCGGGCCGCCGCAGTGCTGACGGCACCGCGCGGCCATGCGAGTCTCGGCGGACGTGGCTCTGGACACGTTCCGTCTTTCCCAGCGCCAGGGCCGTGAATCGGAATCGAATCGAACACGAGAGGGCGCCAATGGATCCCCCTCTTGGAAAGCAAGCCATTGGTGCCCCCGCCCCCGCGCGTTCGCTTCGAGGAAAATGGGACGTTGACAGCGCGTCCGTCGTAACCGGTTTTCCGCTTTCCAGCCTTGCGCTCCCGCCCACCGCTTAATCCCGTGTTTCAATAGGCAGGCCTCCCCCTCCCTTCCCCCTCCCCTCCACCTTATCTCCTTCCGGATGCTGTCTCCTCCCGGCTTCTCCGGGGAGCTCCCCCGCTATTTTTGGCCACGGTGGCACGTGGCGGCAGGGCAGATAGATAGATGGATAGATAAAGGGCCAGGGCGGGCGGGGCGGACGGGCTTGGCGCAGGCCGGGCCTAGGTGTTGAGGGCCTCGGCCTTCTGAGTGACCGCGCGCCAGAAAAGGGCGTGGGGCCCCGCCGGCGGGGAGACGGCTCGACGCCAATCTGCGCGCCGTTGCATAGGGCGGCTAATGGGGGTGGGGCGGGGCGGGGCGTATGGAAGCAATCTGACATATTGGGTAGATACCGACCGTGACCTGGGCACGCTTCCAAGCTGGGTGCGTTCCAGAGGAAAAAGAATCAGGTGGGACGCCCGGGGCTGGCTCGGAAGGGGGAGGGGGGGGGGGGAGGGGGCGGAAGTAGTCGAACACAGCGAGCGAATGGAAGCTTGTTGTGCGGCGCGGTGGCGCGGCCCGCCCTGTCCGGTTTGCGGTTTGCCCAGGGTTTGGCGCTGCTTTCTTTGCCGGGTTCTGATCCGGTTCCAGCCGGTTCCGGTGGGCGGGACTGCGGGACTGCGGGACCGCGGGGTGTCGGATCCACGCTGCTAACGAGGGCCGGGCCGGTCGCGCCCGAACGCGGCCGCGTCGCCGCGGCGCCGAGGTTCGGACGGCCCGCTCCTCCGTCCCCAGAACCCCTCGGATGCCTGCCTCAAACCCGGGGGTTGGGCTGGGTTCGAGGAGGTTTGCGCCGTGCCGGGTTCGTGCCGGATAGGGTTGGGGTCGGGTTGGGTCCGGGTCCGAGACGCGCCTTGAGCGCAGTGCGGCAGCGGTCGATAGCGGTGTGGGTTGGTCCGCCCATGCCGCCGCCCGCCCCGCCCCGCCCCGCCCCGCCTCACCCCCGCCCCGCACTGCGCAGCGGCACCCCCCCTTCCACGCACACTTTACGCACTTCTCTGGCACTCTTCTCGGCGCGGTGGGCAAAAAAGGGGGACATTGGTAACGCGGCCAATACATTAAACGCCTTGTGAAACATTCATGCCCGTGCTGCCATTAATGTAAATGGTCATCGCCAGACGACCCCCCTCCCTCCTCCTCCTCCCTGCTCCCCCACTCGCTGCACGTGAATGGGCCTCTGCGGCACCCTATCATCTTGTTCACAAAGTAACTCATGCAGAGCGCCGCCCAGATAGGCCACTATCACGGTGAGCTATAACAGTCCCTGGTCTTGTTTTAGGCGAACAAGACTCGGGACACGGCCGTGCACCGCAAAAAAGGGACCCGGTGGCCAGACTGTCACTATGACAAACTTTAACTTCCGCTCATTTTTTGGGGGCAGGGTGCCTCGCCTCACGTTTGACGTTGACCAAGTTAATTCTTTTTTTTTTCACCGCCTCTGGCGGACTGGTCACCTGTTTGCGTTTATGGTTCTCAGCTTTTTAGTGGCCTGTAGCTCGGTCGGCAAAGCGCGATACCGCCGCAGCAGGCTCGAACACTGCTTTCGTCGCTCTGTCTCTGTCGCACCCCTGCGGCACGCCTTTCGAGTGCGAAGGAGAGAGAGCGACGCAAGCAGTGTTCAGCATTCGCCTGGGGGAGCGAAAGCTCGACGCTTCCGTCGCGTCACGTGACGTCACGTGACGCGTGGCGGTAAACTTTGGAATAATGACGCAGCGGACACGGCCAGAGCCACTCTATTTCCGGCGCGACCGGCAGGGAGTGGCAGAGAGCGGCAGCGAGCGACGGAGAGAGAGCGCGCCCGGAGTCCCGGAGGACGCCAACAAAGGCGCCTATCTGAGCCGCGCGTCCTCCGTCTGGCTGACGGCTGCCTGGCGGCGCGACCGCGCTCTCGCGGACTGTTGTCCTCAGTCGTCGATAGCAAGCCACTGTATGCATGGGACGGGAAAAGGGGGAAGTGGGGGGGGGGGGGGAGCCGCCCTGTGTGGGAATGCAGACAGCATACCGGGGAAAAAGTTGCCAAGGTCTGCCGCCGTGACAGGGGTTCCCGCAGGACTGCAGAGCGCAGCACGGCTGTCCCCGATGAACAATCACCATGCGGGGCCAGCCCGGCCAGCCCGGCCCCAGCCAGCCGGCAGCCCAGGCCATGGGCGCCATGGGCCATCGAATATGGATCCACCGGTAAAACTGAAGCGTAGTTGTATGCTTGATTCAAGCATACAACTACGCTTGAAGACTTTACGCTTGACGTCAAGCGTAGAGAAGAAATTCTCCCATGCATTTAGATAGGCCGGAGAGGGGCAAAATGGAGAACTATGCTTGAAGCCGAGCATAGTTCTACTACGCTTGAAGAAAGGCGTAATACTACGCTTGAGTTCTACCAGTGTCGGGCGACTCGCTAAGCCGCAGGGCGGCGCGCATAGCCCTGGCCGGGCTGGCCCGAGGGCTGGCCCCGCCGCGTCGCCGCGTCAGCGGGAAGTATATGTGCTCGCCGAGATGACGGTCAGCACGGCCAGCCGGCAGTAAACGTCAGGCAGGCCGCGCGCCGCGCCACGCAGTGCGCTGTTCCGGAAAGGAGCGCCTGCAGTGTAGGCAGCGTGAGCGCTCCAGTGGCTTCGCTCTGCCTACCCTGTGGGCGCTCCAGAGCGCCTGCAGGGTAGGCAGCGTGAGCGCTCCAGTGGCTTCGCTCTGCCTACCCTGTGGGCGCCCCAGAGCGCCTGCAGGGTAGGCAGCGTGAGCGCTCCAGTGGCTTCGCTCTGCCTACCCTGTGGGCGCTCCAGAGCGCCTGCAGTGTAGGCAGCGTGAGCGCTCCAGTGGCTTCGCTCTGCCTACCCTGTGGGCGCTCCAGAGCGCCTGCAGTGTAGGCAGCGTGAGCGCTCCAGTGGCTTCGCTCTGCCTACCCTGTGGGCGCTCCAGAGCGCCTGCAGGGTAGGCAGCGTGAGCGCTCCGGTGTGTTCGTTCTGCCTACCCTGCAGTCTGCAGGCGCTCCAGAACGCCTGCAAACTGCAGGGTAGGCAACACGAGCGCCCCGGTGTCCTCGGCCTGCCTACCCTGCAGGCGATTGCGATTGCGATTGACGGCTGGACCACAAATGATCGTCTACAGGCGTTCCAAACCCACGCCCCGTTATCATACCCCGCTCCCTGCTCGTTGCTCGATGGAGGACTTTACCAATCTCGACCTCCTCCACCTCCTCCATCCTCCTCCGCGCCAACGACGCCCTCCACTCACCTGGAACAGAAAGGGAGAAAAACGGTGAGCAAGATAACGAGTGGCATCCGGCACACACTTCCTTCCCGGTTGGCGAAGCCGCCACGCCGCCACGTCACCAGGCCACACGGTCGGGCTGCTGCCTTCGGGACAGTCCCTTCGAGCCGGTCATTTTTAGGGCCAATCCCTTCGGGACAGCCGCGCCTTTCGGGGCGGTCCCTTCTTGAGGGGGCTATTCTCTCTCGGGGCCTGGCCGTCCCTCAGGCTGGTTTCCATTTTTTGGGCCGGGCCCCACGGGCTGGTCCCTGCGGACCGGTCCCATTTTGGGCAGCCCCTCGCGGCCGGTCCATTTTTGGGCCGGCGGGCCGATCGATAAGCTGCTCAAGAATGGCCCAGATTGGGCGAGGAGGGCCGAGGAGGGCCAGACAGCCGGAAGGGTCGGAAGGGCGGAAGCAGGAGATGATCCGTCAGAGGGCGCAGGGCCGCGCAGGGCGGCGCGGGGCGGCACGCGGCAGCACGCCGATCAAACAGTGTCGGGGCAGTCGGGCCCGCGCCGCCCGCGCGCGCCAACCGCCACTTGGCACCAAGTGGCACCGGGGGGAGGGGGCGGGGGCAGGGCCGCGGTAATCATTTTTCGAGTGTGTGCGGGGGCTGCTTGCTCGCTCGCTCCTTCGAGCCGGGAGCCGGGCGCCACGCCGACCGTGATAGCCTGCTTCCCTTTTCCATTCTTTTCGCGTTAAAATGCGGCGAGCTTGCAAGCGCCGCGCGCCCAATTTTGAACGCGCGTGCGTTTTAGTAGTTGTCAGCCCACGGCTCGCGTCGCGCACACACACGCACACACACACAAACGCACACACACGCACACGCCGATTCGCCGTGCCTTTCTGCTGCCGGCGACGGTACCACGTGGCACGGCGTGGTTTCGAGGGGTTATCGGAAAGGGGGGCGGGGCGGCTAGCGGGGGGATGGCGGGAGGGGGCAGGGGGAGCTTCGTTTGTTACCTCTCGACCCCACGGCGAGGACCTCACAGGAGCAGGACCCCGGGGCCCGGGGGTGGGCAAGAGCCCTTCAAGCCTGGCCCCTCATAAAGTGATAGGCCAGCACTGTGCCCGGCGCAGCCCGGCTCCTCTCGAATACATGCATAAAATGGCGCGCCGGTTTCAACCGGACAGTTTTGAGAAGACGCAGCAGGCCACGGCGGGTGCCCCCCCCCCCCTTGTCGCCGTGCTTTACGCAGCCTTGATTGATTCCGCGAGGCTACAACGGCGAGGATGGGAACGCGAGGGAATCAGGGATAGGAGAATGCAGAGGATGCCTGCCTAGCCTAGGGTTGGAAAGGGGGGGGGGGCTGCGCAGGGCCCGTTAGGCCTTGGCCAAAGGAGGGGGAGGGGTCGAGGCCGGCGGGACACCCGTACCAGTGTTGATGGTGTATGATCAATATATATATATGCAGCGTGGAAGTGAGCCAGGGACTCCAGCGGCGGTCCGAGTCAGCCAAAGCGAGGAGCGGCGGCCCCCAAAAGGGAAAGCTACTCGGCCAAAAACGTCCAAAATCGGCCATTCTGCTGCGGGGCCGCCGCGCCGCTCCAGGAGGCCGGGCAAGCCGAGGGGCAAGCCCAGTGGCGAGTGGGTGTGACCGCGCCGCCGCGTCGGGGTGGCTAAGGCTAAGCCGCCCGTTCTTGGGGGCGGCTCTGCCGGGTTCTGCTCTGCCGCCGTTGGGAATCACCTTCCTCGACTTCATCACCAAGATGGCAACAAATTAGGTCGAGCACCCCGGGGCCGAATCAATACCAGATCTACTGCAATGTGGCGCTTTCTTCCGCGGAGAAAGGAGTCGCCCTCCCCCACCCCCTCCCCCAGGACATGGTGGCGGGACACTTTGGGGGAGGAAGGGCATGGTGGGCCGGGACATGATGGGGTCGTTTTCTCGAGACGTTTCGCCCATAGAGTCTCGCGGCGGCCATATCGGCCGTGCCGCGCCGAGCCGCGCTGGGCTGCGCTGGGCCGTGCTTGTGCTTCCTCTCCGCGCCTCGGCGCTCCACGCCACTGTCCTGCAGCTCCAGGCGGCCTCGCCCGGCCTGGCCGGGCCTGGCTTGCTCACGCTCGCGCCTCGCTCCTCGGCCAGGCTGCCGGCGTGGGGGATGCAGGGACTGTCGTACCCACCTGTCATCTTCCAAGCTCAGTAGCTGGGGGCGTGTGTCCTGCCTCGGTTTGAGGACAGGCGTCAGCCCCCATTTCTCGATGAACTCGATGCGGGAAATCTTGAAGAGCTAGGAGTGGCGGGGGCGGAGGGCCCCCCTCGCGGGCCCCATGCCTTCCGCACGCTGGGGGCGGGCGCGCGCTGGGGGGCGGCGCTGTGGGGGCGGGGCACACACACACACACACTGGGTCACGCGCGAGGGCGACTAGGGGCGGACGGAGGCGCGTGCCCCGGCGCGAGAGGCGGCGGTAGGGGCGGATACCCCGGCGGGGGCGGCGGGCACCGGCCGCCGTGGGCCATGGTGGCCGTGGCTACGCTAGCGGCTGCAATGCTACCCGCTACGCCATGGCTAGGCCATGGCTACGCCACCGCAGTGGACTTCGGCACCGCCGGCCACGCCGCGGCCACGCGCTCCGCGTTCCGTTTGCCCTGCCGCCAGCACACGACTGCGCGTCGCTCGGCCCGCTCGGCCTGCTCTGGGCCCTCCTCCGCTGGCCCGCCGCCCCGCCGCCCCGCTGGCCCGGCTCCCCCCTGCGCCGTCCTGCGCGCCGTCCTGCGCGGCGCGGCGTGGTGCGGTGGGCCCCGCCCGGCCTCGGCTCCACGCGGCGCTCGGCTCGGCTCGGTCTCGCCCCCCTCGGCTCGGCTGGCACCGGCTCGACTCGGCTCGGCTCGCGACCGCACGGTTCGGCTGGGCCAAGGGGTGGCGGGGCGTGCGCGGGCGTGCGGGGCGCGAGGTTCGTGCGGCTGCTACCGGGGGGGCGCCCCGCCGTGCCGTGCCCCGCCGCGCCGTGCCGCGCCAGGGGGGTTGGGGCCAACCAGCGCAATCGAAAGCCCAAGCCGAGTAGAGCTACATAACCCTTGCCGTGACGCGCGTGCCGCGTGCCGCACGGCGCGCTCCGCCACGTGGGGCCCACGTGCATGCAGGCCCTGCAGGCCGTTGGCCTTTCCAATGCGCCACCGAGACACCGAGTCACCCAGACGCCGAGACACAGGCTGACGCTGGCCGAGGGCTCCGCGTTATGGCCGTTTGATGAGGCTCCATCTGGGCCTGCCCGCCCCGCCCGCCCCGCCCGGCTGGCCGGCCGGACGGTCCCCAATCAGATTGAGTCCGTTATGCCTGATAACGAAGAGCAACAGCTTGGCGGCGAGCCGTGTGTCCACCGCCATGGGTCCCGCCATGTCGATGGGGGCGATGGCTTGGCGATGGCGTGCGGGCTGGGCGGGGGCTGGGGGTGGGGCGCCCACAATGAGAGGAGAGTGCCGGCGAAGGCGTCCGGGAGCGCTGTGCTGCCTGGGGGCGCAGGCATGGCGCAGGCATGGCGCAGGCATGGCGCAGGGCGGGCCGGGCCTCGCTGCGCCTCGCTGCGCTTGTTTGGGGCATAAATCTTTGGCGGACACGCAGGACGCAGGAATGCCGCGCCATGATGTACTGCGGGCGAAGGGACGGCGGCGCCGGGCGGCGCGCAATTCCAGTGGCGTTGCTTCTTCATCGCGCTGCTGGCTGGAGCGCTGGAGTGCTGGAGCGGCTGGAGTGACGGCTCTGCTCCCCGTTCGACAAAGGTGGGGGCGTCCCCCGCGGCCTCCCGACCCCCCGACCCCCCGACCCACCCGACCCCGACGCGGGATTTCAGGTCACATTTTTTGACCCCACTCCTCCTCGCTCGTGCCCTGCAGCGGGTCCTCTCGTCGAGATGGCGTCGCGGACGGTCGCGGACCTACGCGAACCCCGGCGAGGCGAGTCGGCCTCGTGGTTTGCGGCAACTTTTTGCGAGAACCATTCCGGACGGCCGCACCCAACGCCCTGGCCTGGCGGCTTGGCCTGGCGGCTTGGCCTGGCCGCGAGTGCGCGCTGGGTGCTGCTGCACTGGCCCCGCGACTCAGCGCGCGCACACGCCCCCTCACCGTTTTTACGCCTTTTTTGTTTTGCCAAAAAGCAGGAAAAGCAAACAAACGGCAAGTATAAACGCCTTTCCCTTTCCTTATTCGAATCTGGTCTAATTGTTTGTGTCTGTTGGCTTATCGTTCGCTTCTCTCCGCGAGAACACTGCAGTGCGCAGGCCTCCAGGCGGCCCGGCCCGGCCCGGCCAGCGCCAATCGATATGGGAGAGAGAGAGAAAGAGAGAGAGAGAGAGAGAGAGAGAGAGAAAAGGGAGAACAGGAAGAGGCGGGAAGAGGAGAAACCGGGCGTGGGAGGAAGAGAAATAATGATGGCTACAATCACAAATGTGACAGCAAAGAAGAAGAATTTTATTGGGCGGTTTGCCGGCTGCTCCTGCACGGGCAGATGACGACCAGCCGGCCATGAATCCGGCCAGGGTCAGAAATTGACAACTTTTTTGTGTGACTGGAATAATAATAATGCTTTGATGGACACCAACGTTTTCTGAGACAGTGAAGATAAATGATGCCACATGTTGACCCCACCGACAAAAATTAATGGCACTTGATGTCAAGTTGGAGGACTTATCGTATTATTTTTCGGGCGTGGTGCGCTGTGGGACAGAGAGAGAGAGAGTAAGCAAAAGGAGACTCAATCCGATCTGTCGACAGAGTGTGGGAAAAGTTTAGGACAGAGGGAAGGGTGACAATGCCGTTGCCCTGGATCTCCAAGTTTTGCCTCGGTTGTGGTGTGTAAAAGGCGCTGAAGTGCCACTTCGGAAATGGCGGAAAGGGGAAAATATCTGGAATCTCCTTTTTAGCCTTATCCGCAAACCAGATAAAACATTTCAACAGAAATCTAAGTTAAGGAGAATATAAAATATGAAAAGAACACCCGTCAGCGGTGTCGCCGAAAAATGTGCCGTCTTTGTGTGTGGAGTTCCCTCGCGTGACTCAGTGCGGCTCGGAGGCCCGGAGCTTGCGCTTTCAAGTGGACGGCTTCGCCATTCATTATTCTAAAGATGAATGACATTGCCCGGCCAGCCTGTGGCTCTGTGGCGCCGCCGCAGCGCGCCGCAGCGAGCGTCAAGTGGCTAGCATGTTGACACACCGCCCTGCAAGAGCATCCTTTCAGGGGCGTGTTGGCAATCTGCAGCACGTACACACACACACGCGGTGCAGGGAAGGGAAGGGAGGGGTGGTTCCTCTCTCTCACTCCCTCGCAATGCGCTGGCATGAAGTTGGCCAAAGTAAACAGTGCGATGAAAAATTGAAGCTTCATCCAGTATGCAGGACAGGGGAGGGCCGGGCCGTGGCCGGGCTGTGGGGCTGGTCGTCTCAAGGCGCAGTGCGCAAGCGGCGGCCGCTGCAGCCTCCGCCCCGCGGCGGGCAGGCCGCGTGTCCCGGCCTCGCTGCGCCAATCACAGGCCGATAATGCCTGCCGGCCTCGGCGCCCTCGGCCGGCCCGCACCTGACGCGTGGCGGGGCGTGGCGGGGCGTGGCGGGGCGTGGCGGGGCGTGGCGTGGCCAAGGAAGGGGTCGCCCCGCATCACCGCCGCTGGCCGGCCGCCAGACGTTTTGCACCCCCTGCTCCCCTCCCCGCTCTGTCGCGTTGAAAACACCCGCTGTTTACCCTCCCCCCCCCTTCCCCCCTCCCGGCGCGATGTCAGTCAAACGCCTCCTCCCCCCCCCCCCCTCTCCCGAACTTCCGAGTCCCTGTCCTCCTCCAAGACGCGACAGCAAACAAACAAAAATGTCCCATACTGCCATTTTGGCCGACAACCAACCGAGGACGGCGGCCGGGCCGCGGGCCGCCGCTGCCTCCCCGCGTGGGCCTGGCCGTCGGCGTCGGCACCGTCGGCACCGTCGGCACGGCGTGGCGACTGGCACTGCCCGTCAGCCCTTCTTTCCGGGGAACGCAGCGGACGCCGGGACGTCCAGGACGGCGCGGTGGCGTGGAGAAGGCCGCCGACGGATTCGGCGCGAGAGTTTTCGCACAGCGCCGCTACTTTTAGCGCGTCCAGAACCAATCTTCTGGCCGCGGGGCTAAAAATACGTCATGCACAGGAGTAGCTAAATGTAGAGGGCAAGTATTTAGAGCGGCGAGAGGCGAGTCCGCGGTGTGTGCGTGGAGAAGGAGGAGGAGGGCCGCGGGGAGGTCGTCGCCGCGGTGCACGCCGTCAAGTGCACACAGTTCAACAGAGAGTGCCGGCCGGCCGCGCTGGCCAATCAGCGGGTCGCTTCTTCGCGCCCCGTCATGCGAGAGCGAGTCATTATCAAGAAGTGGTTCGCGCCGCCGGGGAGGCGGCGCGCTGCGGCACGGTGGGGCGGGGTGGAGGAGGGGAGGAGTGGGACTGCGGCAAGGGTGTCCGTCGTTGGGTACCGGGTGGCCCATTGCCCATTCAAAAGCGTGGCCATCTCGGGCATCGCCTAGGCGCTAGGCTGCGCCGGGCGTCCGTAGCGAGCGCTGTGCGGTGGCGTCGGGGCCGCCGTCGAGCCCCGACTGAACACGGCGGCAGCGGCGCAGCGCGGCAGCAGCGGCAACCAGCTGTTGTCCTTGGGGTCGGCCCGCCAGTTCCTGCCACCGCCACTGCAGGCGCTGTCTGCGCCGCACCAGCCGCCCCCCAACCCCCTACACCCCTTGCACGCTGGGACCGCGGGGCACCGCGGGGACGCAGGGTGGGGGGCGCGCTGCCGCAGTGCCGCTCTGTTTTGCTCGTGGTTCCTGGCCCGGCCGCCGGCAGCGCTGGCGTGCAGAGTGCGGGACGCCCTTCCGCAGCTGCCGTCGGAGGGCGCCACCGGTCCCGCGCGGCCGCCAGCCCGCGAACCTGCCGGGTGGAGTGGTGACGGCGGCGTGCAGTGGGGCAGTGGGTCCCAACCAGTCCCAACCTCCCCCACGACAGCCAGACGAGCTAGACGCGTCGCTGGCCGAGCCCCGACCCCTCGCCGCCCCGCGCCGCCCCCGCTGCCCCGCGACACATTAGCAAACACGTATGGCGTGCACTCATTGTGTGCGGTGACGAGCGCGGCGGCCTCGACGGGGTGCGGGCCGCGCCGCCTCGCTGCAGTGCAGCCCCGGCCGCCCCCTCCCTCGCCGCCCGGCCTGGCCCGGCCGCACACCGCAGCGCGTGACGTCATTTTCCGCAAGGTTAAGGACGGGGGGGAAGGAAAGGAAGAGAACTAGGGAAGCGCTGGTGGAGCCACGGCAGCCACGGCGTTGCCAGGGGGGGGGGGACGTGCTACGCCTCGCTACGCCACTGCCGCACTAGACGCGCGGCTCTTGATCAATCGGCCGGCATCGCTCGCCGCGCTCGCTTTGATGTTGGCGGTGGCGAGGGAGGCGCGGCCGCCCAGGCGGTGCAGCGCCGAGCGAAGTCAAGCGAAGCGCGGAGGGCGAAAGTCGCGTCGCCGGGTCAAGGTGTTGGCTGGCACTGCAGGGTCGGCGCAAAGTAACTTCTCCCAGCAATAAATCATGCCGGGCGTCCGCCGGTCCGCCGGCCCAGCGCGCTATCGCTGCCGCTGCATCGCAGGAGCCATTCCCAATACACACGCGAAAATGTACTGGGTCACAAGAAAAGACTTCCGGGGAGGTCGGCGGGAACGGCCGGGCCCCGCCTCGTCGCCCTGGGTGGGTTGGGCGGTCTGGGCCGGGCCGGGCCGCACGACGCGGCACGACGCGGCGCGGTGACCCTTCCCTGCCTTCCCGCCACGCCGCGCCGCCTTCTCGAAAATCAATCTGCCAGCAATCACTCATTCAACGAAGCCGATCGCACCGCCGACGGCTGCCCCGGGTCACGGCCCGCGGGCCTTGCCTCAGCGAGGCGCCACGCTGCAAAACAAGGACAAGGAGGCGTCGTGGAGCAACTTACTGGTCCTCCCTGGAGATGAACGGCCGGTACCTCCGTCCGCTATCGTCGCCAATGCCGTAGATGCCGGCGACCGCCGCCATGCTGGGGTCATCACTTCACGACGCCGAGCCTCATGCCTGCGCCGAGCACACGCCTCACCACCCGCCCCTCCCACACCGTCGTCGTCGTGGTCGTCGTCGCACTGGACGGGCCGGGCGCGCGCGGCGGCGTCATGGTGGCATCAGAGGAGCGCGATCAACGCCCCCATGGCGTACTGCAGCAGGGCGAACGTGAACACGGACGCGACGAGCACGGCGAACATGGCGGTGAACAGCGAGTCGTCGGCGCGGTGGGCCACGGTGCGGCGAGCCTGGGCGCTGCCCGTGTACTCCCTCATGTAGTCCTCGCGGCGCTTGTCGTCCGCCGCGCGGCCCGCCATGTCACGCGACGCACGCGAGGGCCGCGACGCAACGACGCCGCGACGCCGCGATGCCGACCAGACCCGGACGCCACCGGACACGACACTGGTCTACCGGGCTACTGGTCATCGGGCCCATTGGAGGCCAGCCCCGCCGGCCCCGGCGGCGCACGGCCCGGACGGCCCCGCGTGGCGGCGGTCGGCCAGCATATCGGCCCGGCCAGCCCGGCCAGGGCCCGGCCCGGAATCACCACTGGGGGGCCCGGCCCTAGCCGCCGGGGCGGGGGGCCGACGGGGACGGCACGGGACGGGCTCGCGTGTCCCGCCCCGCCGCCTCACCGCCGCGCCCCTCCGCCCCGCGTGCGTGTCGTGCATTCCGCACTTCCGATGGCGAAGCGCGGAGCCGAGCGAGGCGGAGCGAAGCGCCGTGAAATTGCCTGGCCGAGGATCTTATGTGGCCGCGGCCCGCCACGCGCTGCGGCCCCACGCCGAGGCCCCGCGCCCCGGCCACGGCCACGCCCCGACGCAAGGGCACTGGAGGGCCGGGCCCGGCCGGGCCGCGGGGACTGCAGCGGCACGCTCCGCACGCACGCTCGGCTAATGTAGTCCGCAGTCGGCCGTGCTGCATTCATGGCGGCGGACACTGGCCGCGAGGACAGTGAGGGAGCCACCGCCGGGCGACGTGGACGAGGACGTGGACGAGGACGAGGACGTGCCCGGCAGCTGACCGCCGCCGCCTGCCCCATGCATAAGTAAACGCCTCGGCGGGGCGGCCCGCGTTCAGGCAGTGCGGGGCGGGCCTTTCCAGCCGGGCCTTCCCTCCGTCCCGTCGGCACACTGGCACACCCCATGACTCGGCCTCCAGTGCAAACCCCGTGAGGCAGCCAGGCAGCCCGCATCAGGAATGCGAATGCACACTGGAAAAAGAAGGGGCTGTCGTGGCGCCGCCCGGCGAGTCGCTCGGCGAGTCGCTGCACGTGGACCTCCAGTCACTCTCAGGCGCCAGTCTGGTTCATCAACGAAACGATGGGCCCTATGAACAAAGACCGATGTCCTTTGGGTCGCTCGAACAAAGTCCGATCTCCTTTGGGTCGCTCGAACAAAGACCGATCTCCATTTCCTAACCTCTCAACGCGTTCATTTTGAAGTCCCAGAACAATCTCTACGTTTTGATTCCACACAAATGGGTTTTAGAAAATCATTCTGTAATATGTTTGGAACAAAACCTTCAAACTATTGTTTGAGTTGGATCTCTGTTGCGAGAACTACAAGATAAAGAAGTGGCGAATGCAGAAACGGCCAAAATGGAGATCGGACTTTGTTCGAGCGACCCGAAGGAGATCGGTCTTTGTTCGAGCGACCCAAAAGACATCGGTCTTTGTTCATAGGACCCATCGGAAAGCATTCCCCGCATTCGGCGCGAGCGCGAGGCAGCCACCGTGAAGGCAGGGCGGTGGGCCCCACGAGGCCCTGCGAGGCCCCACGAGGCCCCACGAGGCCCCACGAGGCCCCACGAGGCCCCACGAGGCCCCACGAGGCCCCACGAGGCCCTGCGAGCTGCGAGGGGGCAGGGCAACCCCCCATGAGTCAACAAACCGTGTGATGCAGCCCTCCTCCGAGCTTTGCCTCCGAGGCCGAGCTCGCCACCGCACCGCGCTTCATGCCCCTTCGGATGCCCTTCGGGTTTCCCTCCGGCTTTTCCGGCGGGACTTCCCCGATGGACCGCGCCCCGCGCCGCCACCGCCAGCCGCAGGGCGGAGCGTCCAGGGCGGACGGAAGCACCGGAGTCGAGCCAGGCGCGGCCAGGCGAACCGTTGCGGCGCCCCACCGTTAGCAGCCAAGCCAGGGGGCAGACAAGCCAGGGGGCAGACAAGCCAGGGGGCAGCCAGCAGCCAGCGCATCAATCGTTGTATCGAGGTATCGACCGGGCATTTGCACTTGGCACACGCCGCCGCGCGCTGCCCTGCCAACAACAGCCAGTGGGGTGGGGCCCGGCCGCCGCGGGGGCGGACACATCGCTGTTGTCCTTAATTGTCTGTCAAGATTTGTAGCGGCTGGTGCGGTCAGCCTGGCCGGGGCGAGTCCTCGCGGCGGAAAGCGAACCAGAGCCAGTCGACTGATTCCGAGGGCCGCCTTCGTCGCTCTGTCTCTCTCGCACCTATACGGGACGCCCCACGAGTACGAGAGAGACAGCGACGAAGGCGGCCCTCGGAATCAGTCGACAGGCGCAGGGTACGCGGCGGGGCGGCGGAGGGAGGCCTCGGCCGTGGCGCAGTCGCGGCCTGCTCCGCCCGCTGCAGGATTCGTGCATTATGAAGACGTGTGACGCCGTGGGGGGACATTACGGGCCTATACCCTCCCCTCGCCCTCCCCTTCCCCCGGGCGACCAGGTTTACGGAAACTTTCTCCCGCCCCGCCTCCCCCGCGCCCGTTCCTTATCCGCGCACCGCTCCGCACCGCGAGGCATGGCGATGGGAGGCGCGCCGCCCCGCACCGCACAGTGGGCCAGAAGACCGGCGGAGGCGGCCAAAACTCTGGATGCGTTTTGAGCTCCAGAGTCGCTAAATGGGACTCGAAAAGAGCGTGTGACCCCACCAATGGATTCCTCGTTCGGAGAGCAATCCATTGGTGGGGTCACACGTTCGGTTCGAGTCCCGTTTAGCGACTCTGGAGCTCAAAACGCGTCTGGAATTTTGGCCGCCTCCACCGGTCCTCTGGCCCACTGTGCACCGCCCGCGGCCGCCGCCTCCACCAGCAAGCAGGCGAAGCAGGCCGCCAGCGCCGAGCGGAGCGCCGGGAAAAGCTTTTCCCTTCGGCGGCAACCAATCGACACACGTGTGCACTTGCAGCCCTGGCAAAGACCCTTGTCAGCACGGTGGCGGCGCTGCCCCCCCCCCCCCAACGACTCGCAGAGGGGAGATGGCGGCGTGACGAATCGAGCGGCGATATTGCGTGACCGCGCGCGTGCTGCGCGTGCTATCTGCAGGCCGATGCCGAACTGAGCTTTCGCCGCTCTGTCACCCTCGCGCTCGCGGGTCGTCCCGTAGGGGTGCGAGAGAGACAGAGCGACGGAGCGCGCTGTTCGGAATGAGTCTGTTGTGTGCCACGGCCGCGCACCGGTTCCTTCCCGGTCCCAGCGAGTCCCGCTCACCGGGCTCTGCCTTCGCCCCGAGCAGCCCGCCGCCGTCACCTTGGCGCTGCACTGCAATGCACTGCAATGCACCGCCCCGCGTCGCCGACTCGCCCGGCCACTTTGTCGGCACTTTCTTTTCGTCGCTCTCCGAAGCGTGCAGCACTCTCTGCGCCGCTCTGCGCCCTCCGGCCGCTCGAATGCGGCGCGCGGCCGTGGGCGGCCGTGGCCCCGCCGACTTGGTGGAGTGGAGCGGCCCCGGGCATCGAGAAGGCAACAAAAGTGATCTGGCGAACACGGCCACGCCGCCACACAGTGGGCCAGGGGGATTGGGAGTGAGGGGGAGGTGCAGCGCACGCTTCTTGAGCGCAATACAACACGCCCCATAGACACGAACGGCAGCGGACGAGCGCGACCAGCCAGGCAGCCAGGCAGGCAGGCAGCCAGGCAGGCAGGCAGAGAATCGACCACCGCGGCAGGCGGGGCAGGCGGGGCAGGCAGGCAGCCCTGCAGCCATTAGCCAATCACGTCCCCGACCTGCTCCTGTCGAACCTTACAACAATGCGGCTCTGAAGCGACGCAAGCAACGCCACTGCCGGTGACTTGGGCCGTCCGGGGCTTCTCACTACAGTGTGTGTGTAGCTCGGGCAACCAAGGTGGCGTGCAAATATTACGTCACCTCTTTTAGGCCTCTTTTTGACCCCCTCCTCCCGTCCGTCATCGGTTTAACCCGATTTAACCTAACCTTCCCATGTATTTAAGATAGGACCGTCGTCAGAGGCCGTACCCCCTCCCCCCAAAAAAATTGATGACGCAATATTTGCACGCCGCCTAACGGTGACGTACGATTCACACGAAGTCTAACTTAACCTAACCTTACCTAACCCAACCAAAAACTTTTCGAATCCAAACGTGATGACAAACAATTACTCTTTTCCTCCTCACCGGACTCTCCTCCTGGTTACACGCTTAAAAAAAGTTGTCAAGTCTGTCGTTTTGGCTTAAAAGTCATAAGGAACTGTCTAGTCAAAGTGATAATACCAAAAGACGAACAAAACTTTTATCCATTTTATCTAATTTAACCAAAACACAGTCTAATCAAGTGAGAATAAAGTCATCCTCAAGCAAAACTAAAAGTTCGTAAAGCCGTGGTCTAAATAGTTCGCAACAGTGTGCCCGTGTGTATCGTGTGGTCTGAGCACACACAATATTGCTTGCGGAGCTCGGCATGGTGCGGCACGGCGGCGGCTCCGCTTCTCGACGTGGCTGTCTAAATGCCAGCCGGGCATAATCACTGCCCCCTCGCCGGGGAAAGGGGGGGGGGGGAGGGGAAGGGGGGGGGGGAGGAGCGTCCGGTGAGCCGCGAACGTCGTTATTCGCCGATTGGCGCGACAGCTCGCGGCCCTGCAGGCCAAGCAGGCCAAGCAGGCCAAGCAGGGCAAGCCGGCGACGACGGTCCGGTCGGTAATTGAATCGACAAGGGGTAAACTTTGTGACCCTGGCTCGCCCGGGCGGGGCTCGGGACTCGGGGCTTCCCTCCTGGCCGCCGCGCCTTAAAGGCCTCCTGCTCGACCTGGGCGGGGCGGGGCGGGGCGGGGCGGGGCGGGGCGGGGCGGGGCGGGGCGGGGCGGGGCGGGGCGGCCCCCCCCAAACAGCAGGGCAAGCGAGCGGAAGCAACCGCAAGCCAATTACAGCCCAGCAACATGTGACTGACGGAGCGAGGGAGAGAGTCCCATCTTTTACGGCTCGACGCCGCCGTGCCCTTCCCCCCCTTCGTTGTCACGTGAGCGGTGGACTGCGCCTGGCCCGCCCAGCCCGCCCAGCCTGGCCGCGGATTTGCAGTGGCGCGTCTGCCCTGTTTGCGCGCGGCCGTGTAAACCGTGCGATGGTGCGATGCCGCGCGGGCTTTGGGTAAACAAGGCGGGGCGGGGCGGGGCGGGGCAGCAGGTGTATTATTATCGGCGTGCGAGCAGCGCAACGTGAGGCACCACGCGCTGCGGGCTCCACCAGAACACCAAATTAACCCAAATGGAGAGCAGGAAAAAAAAGCGGACGCGTGTCACACCGCTCTGTGCTGACAAGAGGAGGCCTTTTGGACCTCAGCGGTCGAGGAGGGAGTGTTATCTGTGTACCCGTCCGGGTATACTTAGGTATTCATTAACATTCCAACATTCACTTTTTGACCAACTTTTGCTTCCAAACTAGTCGTGGTCGCTGTTGAGGCGTTCCGGGCAGAGCCTCCAGAGTACCGCCCCGTCGAGGGAAGTCTTTAACCACCGCTGGATCGGACGCAGTGGCCGCTCAAAGTCAGCCAAAACGGCTACTTTCCGAGATTCAATCACTTTGCCGAGTCCGCCGGAGGACGCCGTCGATGGGCGCCGAGGGACGTAGGAGCGAAGCGGGAGGGGCGCGGCAAAAACAATTTGTGGCCGGTTTCGGCGGCCGGCGCGGTCGGCGTGTCTCCGGTGTCTCTGGAAGAGCCCGGCCGGGGTCACGCGGCACCACACTGTGCACTGCGAGTCGGGCGGAGTCGGAGGTTCCATGCCTCTCGAGGCCATTCCAACTCGGAAGGGGGCGGGCCGCGCCGGCCGGGCTCAAGTCGTTCCGGACCCGCCAGCTGCTGCCTGCGAAGCTTGCGAAGCTTGCGAAGCAGGGCGAGGCGAAGCGAAGCGCTACTTATAGGTCGAGCCTTGTCGGGCCCGGGGCCGAGCGGGCCGAGGCCGAGAGGGCGACTTCCTGTCTCGCTCGCACACGTGAGCAAAACGCCGTGGCACAGTGGGCCAGAAGCCGGTGGAGGCGGCCAAAACTCTAGACGCGTTTTGAGCTCCAGAGTCGCTAAATGGGACTCGAACCGAACGTGTGACCCCACCAATGGATTCCTCGTTCGGAGAGCTATCCATTGGTGGGGTCACACGTTCGGTTCGAGCCCCATTTAGCGACTCTGGGGATCAAAACGCGTCTAGAGTTTTGGCCGCTTCCACCGGTCTTCTGGCCCACTGTGGCCTGGGGCCGAGCGGGCCGAGGCCGAGAGGGCGACTTCCTGTCTCGCTCGCACACGTGAGCAAAACGCCGTGGCCGCATTACCCTGCGGGCAATGTCCATTTTCCCTTTTTTTTTTAAGAATTTCTTTTCCGTGCCCTTGTCGCGTCGTAGTGCGACAAAAAGGGGGAGGACCCCGTCCCGCGTCCGATCCCTGCGGCATCCCTGCGGCGCGCAAGATTTACGAGGCGAGGACGCTTTCTCATCACCGGCCTATTAGTCATACCACACGCTAAACGTCCTCAGATAATGAACGCGCGCGCAGAAAAAAAAAACAAAAACAAAAAGTCGCCGAGAGGGTTTGCCCCTTTTCCTCGTGCGACACGCTGACCACTGAAACGACCCGAATGGAGAGTCCGGGACCGCAATGTGGCACTCTGAATTTCGCACTCTCGTCCACCATATTTTTTTTCATTTTTATCTTTTTCCTACGCGGTTGGCTGCTTTGACTGTGGTCCAAACCGCATGGCTGGTATAACCAATTGGGATGGGGCCAGAAGTCGAATCGTCAGTCAAATACAGCGAAAACGGCAAATACCTTACGATACTTTGACAGGTTCTCAGGGAACGAAAGGCGACTCGTCTGTAAAGCCACGGGAATCCTCTCTTACAGGGAAGGCATTTTCTCTAAAGGAGTGATTGCCGCTCCGGCTGCGTGAATCGAATGGAAAAGTTGAGCCGGGTCGGTCGCTAATGAACTAAGAGGGTCGCAGTCTCAATAGCAATGCGGCGCGGGCGGGCAGGCGGGCAGCCAGGCAGGCGGGCAGCCAGGCAGGCAGCCAGGCAGGCAGCCAGGCAGGCAGCCAGGCAGGCAGCCAGGTAGGCAGCCAGGCAGGCAGCCAGGCAGGCGGGCAGCCAGGCAGGCGGGCAGCCAGGCAGGCAGCCAGGCAGGCAGCCAGGCAGGCAGCCAGGTAGGCAGCCAGGCAGGCAGCCAGGCAGGCAGCCAGGCAGGCAGCCAGGCAGGCAGCCAGGCAGGCAGCCAGGCAGGCAGCCAGGCAGGCAGCCAGGCAGGCAGCCAGGCAGGCAGCCAGGCAGGCAGCCAGGCAGGCAGCCAGGCAGGCAGCCAGGCAGGCAGCCAGGCAGGCAGCCAGGCAGGCAGCCAGGCAGGCAGCCAGGCAGGCAGCCAGGCAGGCAGCCAGGCAGGCAGCCAGGCAGGCAGCCAGGCAGGCAGCCAGGCAGGCAGCCAGGCAGGCAGCCAGGCAGGCAGCCAGGCAGGCAGCCAGGCAGGCAGCCAGGCAGGCAGCCAGGCAGGCAGCCAGGCAGGCAGCCAGGCAGGCAGCCAGGCAGGCAGCCAGGCAGGCAGCCAGGCAGGCAGCCAGGCAGGCAGCCAGGCAGGCAGCCAGGCAGGCAGCCAGGCAGGCAGCCAGGCAGGCAGCCAGGCAGGCAGCCAGGCAGGCAGCCAGGCAGGCAGCCAGGTAGGCAGCCAGGCAGGCAGGCAGCCAGCCAGGCACCGCGGCCGGCCCTAAGGCCTTTAAGCGGACTGGAGTGATAAACTCGAGTGTCCTCGTGGCAGGTAACCTTGGAGTCGCCGCCTTGCCATGCCGTGCCGTGCCGTGCCGTGCCGTGCCGTGCCGTGCCGTGCCGTGCCGTGCCGCGTGCCCCCACTTGGCCTCGTTCGGGGCGACAGTCGTTCATAGCGGCGCGCTTTTGTATCACACTGGATTCCGGGGCACGCCGGGGGCACGCAAGGAGTTTGGAAACGAATCGATGCGATGCATTTTGTAAAAGCGAGCAGACGGGCAACAGCGGGCCGGGCGTGAATGTAAGCCGGCACGGAAGGCTTCTCGGCGGACAGGGGGCCAGTAGCCCGGCGGAGGCGGCCAAAAAATCTAGAAGCGTTTTGAGCTCCAGAGTCACCAAGTGGGACTCGAACCGAACGAGTGACCCCACCAATGGATTGCTCTCCGAACAAGGAATCCATTGGTGGGGTCACCCGCTCGGTTGGAGTCTTGTTTAGCGACTCTGGAGCTCAAACCGCGTCTAGAGTTTTGGCCGCCTCCACCGGTCTTCTGGCCCACTGTGCGGCGGAGCGCGGCGAGGCGAGGGGTCTCAGAGTCTCGGAGCGTCCACGGTAAATACAATCCTTTTCGCTTTTCGCTGTTTCGCTTTCCACCCGCCGCCTTCGGTTGCCTTCGGTTCAATCAGGCAAAGCAAATTCGGGGTGCTTCCCGCGCGATGCACCGGCTAATGAAATGCAAACGGGGCCGGCGGGCTGCCTCGGCGCTGCCGCCCCCGAAGCGCCTCTCTCTCTCCCTCTCGCACTCGTGGCGCCGCGTGGCGCGGCCCGGACGGGTGCGAGGGAGACGGAGCGATGTAACGACTCTTGGCCCGGCAGGCCGGGTGGCGGTGCCGTGCCGAAAGCCAGTCACAGATAAGGAATACCTGCCGCCAGCAGTGCCAGCGCCACGGCCGGGCCGCGCCAAATATTTCGGAAATTGAATTTATGCAGACAGGCCTGCGGTGCTCGCGACACTGCGAAGCACAGCGCGAGGAAGGCTGCGTCACGCCGGCAGACTTGAAGAGACGAGACTGTCGCACGGAAATAGCCTCATCGGCGCGGCGTGGCACGGCACGGCACGGCGCGGCACGGCACGGCAGCAGGTGGCACTGCCCGCTGCCCGGCCAGCCCACCGGAAGCGCCAAATGCCACTCAAGCCCGGAAGGCCGGAGGTGCCGGCGACAACGTGACGACCGCCTTGTCCTTTTGGCCGACTTGAACGTAACACTCATCCGACACCACCATGACGACGTCCACGACGACGGCCACGACGACCAGGGCGGCGACGCACCGCGACCTACACACTGTGCAAGTCGCCGTGCCGGTGTAAACACAAACTCACCCTCTCACTCACTCTCCCTCTCACACACACCTGATAGTGCCGGCTAGCCGGCGAGCGCGGCGCACTCCACCCAATCACGGATCCACCGCCCCCCACCCCTGCCCCCCACACACGCACGCACACACACACGGAAACACACGCACACAGAGGCTCGGCGCGCGGTGGGCCTCCGGCAGGCCCACACAGCCCGGCGTCGCGTGGCGTGCGCTCGCTGCGCCGGCTGGAGAGTGGTAGGCAACCCGCAACGCGGTAGGGCGTCCCGCCGCGTGCGGGGCGGGGCGGGGCGGGGCGGGGCGGGGCGGGGCGGGGCGGGGCGGGGTGGGGTGGGGTGGGGTGGGGGGCGCTGCACCCCTAGCCCGGACTCGCCGCGCCTCGCCGCGCCTCGCCCCCCCAAGCTGTTGCCGGCACGTCGGGAGGGTGGGGGGGCGCACCCCTTTTCTGCTACTGCTGGTGCGGCGGGGGCCGGGGAGGGAGGGGAGGGGAGGACCCTGCCGAGTCCCCAAGCCCGAAATTGCGGCGCGGGAAGAAATCCGCAAAGGCCTGGGCGAAGGGCGCGGGGTGCAGCTTGCCTTTTTAATTGTGGACACTCTTCTGCTTGTCTGCGTGCCCGCGCATGCCTCGGCCGCTGGCCGCCACCCCACTGCCCCGCGGTGGCGGTGGCGGTGCCGCGGTGCCACGCGTGGGCGGCGGAGACTTTATGGCGCGAGTGCCGCAGTGACGCACCCTTAATGACGCTAGGGTCCGCAGTGGCAGGGCTCTGCCAGGCTCTGCCAGTGGCCCGGCGGGGGTCCGGGGGTCCTAGCGTCCTGGCTCCGCTCGGCTCCGCGCCCGCCGCCCTCGGCGTCCCGCTGTTATGCGGGCGGCCAGCCAGCCAGCCCGCGACGACGCGCGCTGCCGCGACGGCCGGGACGCTGACCCCGGCGTCGGCGCCGTGTCGTGACGAGAGCCTGTCAACCACCGCGCTGCACAGCACCGCGTGCTGCGGGGCCGCCGCCGTGCCGCCGTGCGCCGAGCGACAGCGGCAGGCTGATTGCGAACGGCGCTTTCGACGTGTCGCCCCGTCTCGGCGGGGCGTTCCCCGCGGGTACGAGAGAGACAGAGCGACCGCCGATCCTTGGTTTCGGCGTCCGTCTGGGTAATGAGGCCGCCGAACGCGAAGCGCGACACGGCGCTCATTAACACCGAGCAGTGCTCCAGGCAGCAGTGCACCGCCGTGGCACCGCGCCAGCCCGCCAGGCCAGTCGCTGCGGACCCGATCGCCGGGGCGTCGCGCCACTGGCGGGGACCTATAAAACAGCCCCGCTCGCCAAGGCCTGGCCGCGGCCTGGCCGGCATGGTCCCGGTGCCCGGCCTCGCCGCATCACATTTGGTTCCGGCAGTGCCAGTGTGGGGCCGATCCAGTGAAAAAAAGGGGGGGGGGTTCATCCATAAGTCACTGGCCCACACGCACACACGCAAGTTTTTCGACCGACCGCGGACACAGGGAAGGGTAGGTGCGGGGGCGTGCTGGGCCCGTGTGGGGGCCTTGTGGGGGGGCAGCTGTCTGGCCGATGTGTCTGTTTGTCCGTCCGTCCGTCTGTCTGTCTGTCTGTCTGTCTGCCTGTCCGTCCGTCTGTCTGTCTGTCTGTCTGTCTGTCTGTCTGTCTGTCTGTCTGTCCGTCTGTCCGTCTGTCCGTCTGTCCGTCTGTCCGTCTGTCCGTCTGTCCGTCTGTCCGTCTGTCCGTCTGTCTGTCTGTCTGTCTGTCTGTCTGTCTGTCTGTCTGTCTGTCTGTCTGTCTGTCTGTCTGTCTGTCTGTCTGTCCGTCCGTCTGCCTGCCCGTCCGTCCGGCGCTGGCTCGCCGCGTCCTTCCTAGGTCCTTCCCTCTGCGCCAGCCAGCGCAGCCAGCGCGGCCTGCGCCAGCGAGTCAGGACGCGTGACAGACGGGGTGGTGGCGAAGAAAGAAGCAGTCCTCTGTTCGGGGTTCGGCCTTGGCTGCGTCCGGCTGCGTGAGCTGGCCAAGTGGCGCAGCGCATTGCGGATAAACGGCATCTTCTGGGCACGCGCGCGCGCACCCACCCAACGCGTGTCATCCATGCACTCGCACGCAAAGTGGTGTGGAGTTTGTTTTTGTTCGCACGCCCGTGGTGGTGTTGGGATTGACGGTGTGCACGCTCTATACGCCCTGCACGCTCGGCTGGCGCGAGGGCCGCCACACCGCAGGGCCACAGGGCGGACGCAGACTGGGCCGCTTCGCACTTCGCACGCCCACTAACCACTCCTCTCCTGCTCGCTCCAGCCAAATATATCGCGACGACTTCCGTTGTGAAGCGTGAGGCGGGACAGCTACAAATCATGTCCAATGCAGTGTTTGCCCTTTCTTTCGTGTTTCTTTTTGTTATTCCTTCCGGAGTGCGAACATCGCAGAACAGACAGAGATAGCTGCCCGCGGGGCGCCAGCAGGGAGGGGAGAGGGCGGGGGTGGCTCGGGTACGATCCAGGCTTTCGTGATGCCCGCCCCTTTCGGCGGCCTGGTGCATACCATGCGGTGCAGCCCCCTCCCCAGCCTGACCCGACACCCCTCGGCCGCCCTCGGCCCGCGCTAGTGAGCTGCATACTATATTCCCCCTCCACCACTTCGATCGCTCGCTTCATTTTCTGCGCCAATTTCCGCAGTGAGATAAGGAGGTGCGTTCACGTTTGGCACTGGGTCGCGGGGCGGGGCGCGGCGCGGCCGTCCGTCACGGAGGCGGTGGGGTCGACCGGAAGTGGCCGGGGAATTAACGCGAGCCTTGGCGTGGAGCGCGTTGTCCTAGCCCCGCCCCCCGCCGCTGCCGCCAGGCCCGGCAGCCCCGGCCGCCCCGGCCGCCTAACAGTGGGCCAGAAGACCGGTGGAGGCGGCCAAAACTCTTGACGCGTTTTGAGCTCCAGAGTCGCTAAATGGGACTCGAACCGAACGTGTGACCCCACCAATGGATTGCTCTCCGAACGAGGAATCCATTGGTGGGGTCACACGTTCGGTTCGAGGCCTGTTTAGCGATTTTGGAGCTCAAAACGCGTCTAGAGTTTTGGCCGCCTCCACCGGTCTTCTGGCCCACTGTGCGCCCCTCCCTCCCCCTCCCCTGCATCCCACCGTGCCGGTGTGGTGAATTTTGCAGCGCGGCCCGGTACACTGGAGTCGGCAGTCACTGCGCACGGCCCGGCCGACCCGCCACGCTCCGCTCATAAAACCGAGTTTTGACGCCAAATCCGGCCGGATTGCCCGGCAGGGCGGCGGACCCAGGCGGAGCGGTCGGCAGGGACGGCCAGATGGCGCAGGGCGCGCAGGCCGTCCCCAAGAAGAACCCCATCAGGAAGAACCCCATCCCGGCCCAGCCGCAGCGCAGTCATAAATTGAAACAAAGCAGCGCTGCACAACCCATCCGTCCCGGAGCCCCGTCCCGGAGCCCCGGCTACCGGCGCGGAATACGGATCCGGGCGGCGCGCGGCGCGGCCTCGAAGGAAGGCAAGGCGCTTACCCAACGGGGCTAGCCGCTGCCTAATCGGACGGTACTCACCTGGAAAAGAAAACGGAACCGTTAGACAGAGCGCAACCGGACCATTAGACAAGTTAGGCGTAACATGGGGCCAGTCTCGAGCTCGGCAAGCGGAAAGAATATACGTAGTTATATCAAGTTAAGGGAGCTTGGATTTCTAAGCTCGCGCTGGCTTAGGCTTAAGCTCGCCCGAGCGAGCTTTGAGTGAAGTGGGACGGGTGGGGGGAGGTGGGGAGACGTCAAGCGACTAGTAACGCCATCTAGCGGACCTGCATGCAACTTCAATCAGAACAGAAGAAGGCTGACATCGCAGCTGTCAGCTGTCACAGCCGAGCGAGCCGAACCGAACCGACTTGAGGAACCGGGCAGTTGTCAGTGTTAACATTTTCAAGAATGGCAGTCGATAATGTTAATGATGCCGAGTTAGCATTGGCATTATTTGCTGAGGAAGAGGAAGAAGAAAATGCGGCCCTCCGTGCCATCGCTGTCGTTGCGGCTATGGAGATTATGGCGCTAGAGGATGATGAATGGCTGGGTAGGTTCAAGGAAGGTTATGGTTCAAGTTTGTGGTTTCTTTTGTGGACTGTGATATTTCCCTTTTCAGAAGGTGGTGAGGAATCGTGGGTTTTCATCACAGTCGACATTGACGAGTATCACAGGATGGGGGACTTCTCATTTAAGCTACACTTTAGGATGACCAGGACGGTTTTTGAGGTTTGGAAGCCTTAATGTTTACATTCTTACTTGTTGCTTGTGGCAGCTTTCTGCGAATTCTTACTTTATGTTTCCCTCTTGTTTCAGCACATTACATCAGAAGTACATGATCACCTTAGAAGAACAGGCAAAATCAGAAGAGAAAGGACCCCGTTCCAGAATATAATGCTGATGGTTATATGGATTATGGCTACGCCTGACAGCTTCCGCAGTGTGGCTCTGAGGTTTGGTGTCAGGCCAGGCACGCTCCACTATTTCTATTCTTATGTCATTGAGGCTCTGAAAGACTTAGCTGAAACCCTCATCACCTGGCCAACAGCAGCAGAAAGAAGGGAAATCAAGGACACGTTCAGAAGGGTTACAGGTTTCCCTGGCATTATTGGATGCATTGATTGTACCCATGTCTTCATCACGGCTCCTCTGCATAATGCAAACCAGTACACGAACAGGCATCACTGCTACAGTATTAATGTGCAGGCAGTAGTCGATAATGATCTTGTTGTTCGCCACTTGCACGTTGGTGAACCTGGAAGCATGAATGATGCTAGAGTTTTCAGGCGGAGTACCCTTCATCATGACTTTCTTCACAATGAGCCTGGTGTCATTATTGACCGTGATGAGCACCTAGTTGGCGATGGTGCCTACACTGTAACCAACTTT